>NC_067399.1:488444991-488547491 GCF_016432865.1 Antechinus flavipes | reverse complement strand
TTCATTTATGTTTATACCTAGCAGAGTGAAGTCAACTCTTGACACACTTTGAAGGCTTTTTTTCCCCAGCAAAGTTAAAATGGAATAAAGTATAAGGATTTGGGAACTGGAAATTAGAAGACCTAGACTCAGGTTTCAGTTCTGTCCCCTTCTGGGTTTTCTGGGACAACTTACTGAATCTAGATATCCATTTCCTTATCTGTTAAATGAGAATGGTGACTCTTAAATTTGTATCACTGGCCCTCATATCTTGCTTAACTTTCAGTCCCCTCTTTACAAAGTATCTCCATTTGGATATTATATCATTTCCAATTCATTGGATCCAATTGAGCTTAACTTATAGTCTTCTTAAGCCTGCCTTTAATTTTCCTATTTTTATCAAGAGGCCACCATTCTCCTAGTCATGCAGACTTGATAAATTGTAATCATTTTGGAGTTGTCTCTTTCCTTTATCCTTTCAAACAACTGATAATTCAGCAACAGCTATTTGATATAATAGTATGACAGTTGAATTTGGAATCATAAGACCTATATTTAAATACTGATGATACTACTTTTTTTTTTGAATATGCAGAAAGTGACTTTCATAGGGTCTCATTTTCTTTTTATGTTAAAGGAGATAGAATAAATCCTTTCTCTGCTCCCTTCTAACTCTTAAATCCTATGATACTATTAATTGTTCCTTTGAAATGTCTTCCTCTATTTCCAATGCTCTTACCATAATACAAATCCTCATCCTCTCATACCTGAACTGTTACAATAGCATCCTAAGCAGTGGCCCTGCCTCTAGTTTTTTTTTTTTTTTCCTCCCTTTTAATCCACCCTACATAAGGTTGACAGATTGATCTTCCTAAAACACTGATTTAATCAGGTCATTCCCCTGATCAAAAATGACAAATCCTGTTCTTCAATGCCATCTACTTAGCCAGCTGTTCACTTCCCACATCCTTTGCTTTCCAAAGTCATGATCTTCAAGGTGACAGGAGATTAATTCCCCACTGATGATAGAACAAAGTCATAATGTTTCAAGGTCGCTGACCTTACCCAACCCAACAATAATTGGGTCTACCTAACCTATTCACTTTGGCCACTCCAGCTCTGCTCCTCAATCTTTCTTCTTCTCTCTTCTTCAGGCCAATCCTTTTATTTTTGCTATAATATGTTATACTTATTTTCAGCTTCAAGACTTTGCATATTATTACAACTATCCAAAATACTCTCTTCCTTCTTTTAGTCTATCCACATTCTAATCATCATTTAAAGCCCAATTAAAGGCCCATCTCTCTCTTATTTTATTTCTTGCTTATTTATGTGAAAAGTGATTACATTGAAAAGAAGTCTGTTATTATCCCCAATACCTCTGAAGTTTTAATTCTTCAGTTTAACATTTTCTAAAAATCTATCAGTCTTTTTATTGCCTTAAGAAATGTAGTATAGTGAAAGCTAACAGAATCTTTCTCAGTAGGAAGGCAGAATACTACTAAGGAAAAAACCTGGATTATGAATCTTAACCCTGTTATATGCTAGTGGTGGTGGTAACTACTCTTTTTCTATCTGGGTTTCAGTTTTCTCACAGTAAAATTAGAGGACAATAGATGATCTCTCAGTATTCACCTCTGATCTTATGATGGAATAACTCTTAACATATCAAAGTAATCATCCTTAATATAAGCCATTGTTGTCTAAGACTACAGATAAAAGATATAGAAGACTGAGCTGAATATATAGAGCAAAGAGAAACTATTAGTTCTCTGATCAATTCAAGAAATAAGATTACAGAAGTTGTCTAAAAATGTAAATTGTTAGATTATTTATATATTGCACTTTATAGCAAAATGTTGTTAGAAGGATTAATGCTGAAGTTAAAAGCTATCTTTTTAAATTTAGGATTCTCATGTAACTATAACTCAAAAAAGTGGTTTATTTTATAAGTTAATATGGATATATTTCATATATTTTAGCAAAGAGATATGAGAAAAGGCCATCTTTTCCCCATCCTCTGACTGGCCACTGTTTACTTTGGAGCAGCATGGACATCATTGAGGGGATAATGTGGGGGACGACTTTTATATTCCAATTATGACACAATCATGGACAAATCTGAATCCTCTACACTTTAGTTATTTTGGTTGGAGATTAGGAAACTTAAGTTTTTGGTTTCCTTTAATCAGGAAACAGAATGAAGTCCCAAATTTAGATCCTATCCCAAAGGCAATCAGTATGGAATAATAGGTCCCAATCCTTTGGACCCCTAAAGTCTCAAATAAAATTCACTTATATCTCTGATAGAAATTCTGAACTTCTGTCTCAGTCTTTTCCTCTTCTCTGCCATCAACTTCTAATATCTTAATTCAAGAAGGAAAATGATTATTGTTTGACATATCACCTTTATTTTATCCCTCTTCTCTAGGAAACCCATTGCTCATTTTATGGTAGCTCACTTGGGTTTGAAATATTAGTATCCCAATTTTTTTTATCTCCTATCCCTTCATTTCCCAATCTTTTATCAATCCTTACCTTTCTTTTGTTCCATTTCTTCCACTCTTAGATATAGTGAATGTTAATGGGCAACACTAAAAGTATGAAATTCACTCTCTAAGAAATATTTAATGCCTGAAACTCAAAGGAAGAAACCATTCTGTCAGAATCCTTACAGTAAAGAGTGATTAATTTAAAACTAGATATACTAGGTCCAGATTCTGAGTCTGTTATTCATTAAAAAAATTATAGAAATAACTATTTATTCTGACATCTTGGCAAATTCACCTGAGCTTGTTGTGGGTTTGAGGGAAGAGTGTGGTTCAAGAATTAGACAAGTCTAAGATAGGTAGGTTTTAGCAGAGATGAAGGAAGTTAAGGAACTGACATACAAAGGAGTTTAAAGAGAGTAAAGAAGAAGGTCCTGTATAGTATTTTCTCTCATTAAAATGCAAACTTCTTGAGGAAAGGGATTTATTTTTGCTTTTTCTTTCTATCCTCAGTGGTTTTATATATATACATATACATACATACATACATACATATATATATGTATATATATACATATACACACACACACACACACACACACACACACACACACACATATATATATATATATATGTAAAATAAAGTCAGAATTACTTCTTCCAGATGGTGAGATAATGATCTTGAACTCTGGGTTTAGTTTTACTTTTGTGTCTTTTCCTTCTTGTACATTTGTATAGAAAAGGCAAAAAAATCTTGGATTTAAGAATTGAGTGGCCTCAAACATAGATAGATCTTGACCATTTATTAAAAAGACAACCTCTAAACTAGGATATTTTAAAAAAAATATTTTGATAGCCATATTTTAACATAATTGGTTTCCTCTGTAGTCTTCTGTACTTTCTTTTATGCATTTAAAAACATTATTCATATAAGTGATCCATAGGCTTTACCAAATACCCAAAGCGATCCATGGCACAAAACAAATTACAAAGCAGATATAAGCAGGGCAAAGTTTGACCAAATGGCATTCAATAGATAATCCTAAGGAATTTCTAGCCCTGAAGTAGAGTGAGATTCATTATAGACATTATTGTTCTGGGTGAGCATGAATGTGAGGTTAAAAAAGATATTTAAGTCTGTGGGAGATTCTTGGCTGGAACTGTTGTGTGCTCCAAACAGCTCAGTCCTTGGATGAAGAAACATGCAGTGAGAACTGATAAATTCACTTGAATATAGAAGGCAAGGCTGCTGGGGTGTTTTTCCTAGTCTGACAACTAGAAGTGTGAAGGCTCTGTCTTTCTAAGAGGGGTAGCCAAAAAAGAAAAAAAAAAAGCTTTCGAGCTTGAAGTAATGAGACTCCATCTGAGGTAGCCCCTCAACTAAGGGCTTCAGCTGAAACCAGAAGCTAAAAGCAGAGTAATTCTGTACCATCATGCCCACTAGAGTTATACTCAGCAGCATGTTGGGCCTGACATAGCCCTGTTAAGCTGTGGTCTATTGAGATCAACATGGGGCATGAGCAAGAAGAGATTCCACAGCTGCTAGCAGGTGCACATCGGACAAAACCATTGAGAAGGGGAGCTGATGGTAGCAACATCAGTCCTATTGTATCAGAAGTTTCTCTCTCCCACCAATGCTATATCTATTTGTAGGAGAGGATGTCCTTAGGTTTATGGGAGGAATATTTTATTGCCATTTCTCTTCATTAAGTGTTTTTGCATTTAATTTATTGTGCCTTCTAATAGGGACTCATCAGAATACCTTGAACTTGGAATAGTTTTGTCTAGGGATCCCATGTGTAATTGGAGAATACTACAAGATGATAAAATAATATGGAACCCCTCCCATGTCCAGGCACTAGGCTAAATGCCTTTTAAAAATATTATCACATTTGATAATTGAGATTCTGATTAACAAGTCTTCTGTATATGTGGTGTAGACCCAGACTCATCATACTGCTTGCTTTGCAGTCATTATTAATCTATATTATTTATGTCCATATACTTCCTGAGCTTTCTTCTCACTTTCTACCTAATTCTGGGAATAATAATAATTTTTATAACCTCTGGGGTCTCTTCTAGTTTTAAATCTCCTTTAAAGGAGCACTAGGAAAATTGTATGTTCTGGGCTACTTTGCAAAGGAAGCTTTTTTAAATTTTCTTAATTCTACCAGATCATTCATTCATTAAGTACTTACTAAGCACCCTCCTGGAGGTTTGAAAACAAAATCAGAACAATCTTCATCCTCAAGGAGCTTAACTTCCAGTAGGTAGGTTGAAACAGCATGAATAAATATTACATTATTTATATAGAAAGTAAAAACAAAGTCTTTTTATGGGAGAGTGCACAAGCAATTGTGGGTATGGATCAGGCTTGTGAGCTAATAATAAAATAAAAGAGATCAATTACCTTGAAGAACTAAGTGTTATGATTGTATGACTGCAGAAAATCATTGGAAAATTGTGACCCTTGATCTTTGCTGGTCCTGATTCTCTGCCCCACTCATCAGCACTCCTCTCTATTCAGCTCATCTCCAGCACCTGCCTTGACATTCGTTAGTATCCATTTCCATATGTTTCTATTTTTGAATTCCAGGTTCCTTTCCCCCAACTTGAGTCATTGTGTGAGACTGTCCTGAATAGAACCCCAATACTTCCTCTGGCCATTGGTCCTTTGTCAATCAATGGTGAGAAATGGCACTATTGACTATGGAGGAATAAGAACAATAGGTTTTCAAGTGTGAAAATTGCATGGGTGCAAACATTCACTCAATCCAAGGTAATTTGTTGAATGACTAGCAGTTACCAAGGTTTTTGATAAGAGATTATTTTTTGAACTTTATCTGTATTATGAGAAAGTTAGAATGGGTGATTCCAGAATGGAGAGACATTGAGAAGGATCTTGAGAGGGTCTAAGTTAAGAAAGAAAGAAAGTTAAGAAAGTTAAGAAAAAGCCTTTTTTTCTGACCGCCTCAGCAGAGTTTGCCCTGTGTGAGTTCTCCATATCTTTTTTTGACAAATGCATACTCTGTGCCAAACACTGGGGATACAATTAGAAAGGGAAATCAATCCCTGCTCCCATGACACATCTGAGAGGTTTCAGCTGCAATTCAGATGGAAAGATCTCATGGTCTTTAGGGAACAGTGGCAAAAGTGATGTTAAATTTTAAATGCCATTTGCATTGAAAGAATCAAATCTGTTTCTGATTTCGAACTATTTGATAGTGCTGAGGAGTTTGGAGTTGATTTATTTTGTATAGATATATGTATACATAGATATGCAAGTGTAAGCACATGTCCTTGTATATATGCATGTGTGTACATTTGTACATATGTGTATATATATGTGTGTATGTGTGTGCTAATATTTTCATAGAGTTTTAATGTTTGCAAAGAACTTTACAAATATTTTCTCATTTTGTCCTGATAACAACCTTGGAAGTCAGAAGGTATTATTATCCAGTGGTTAAGTGACCTGATCAGGGTCACATAGCTGGGAAGTAGCTGAGGTGGGATTTGAACTCAGGTATTCTTGATTCCAAGTCCAACACTTTATCCACCATACTACCTCATTGCCTTTAAAACACACACATACACACATGTAAATATATTATTACATATGTATGTGTGTGTGCATAAACACATGCATGTTATTTTCACCAATATAAACTTGAAGGTAGACTCTTTTTTTTTGGTTTTTGTACCTCCAGCTCCCGGGGCAGTGCCCAGCACATAATACATAATGAGTACTTGCTTTACTTGGTTGTGCAGCAGAAAGTAAAATTATTTACTATATTCAGTTGATAAATGCGGAAATGAGTTGTCAGTAAATTTAAGCAACTTGCCCAAATCAGTGGCACAATGGATGATGTGACCCGAGGTCCTCTGATTTCGGAATCGTGGCTTCCCCTCCTTCCCTCCACAGCGCCCCTCTCCACACACACCATTCATTTCTCTTTAAGGTCACTTCAGGCTCTGAGCTTCTATGAATTTTCCTACAAAGCCTGCCTTTTATGGAATCAATTTCACATCCCTCAATGACCATGTTGGGCATTTCAATAAAGTGCAATTAATTTTTACTCACTTCCTGACCTCAATAAGGATCACTGGCCACTAGGATTACTAGGCACCCTGCCTGTTGTCGGGCAGCAAGCCTCTGAAGAGCTCCCCAGAGGTCAAAGGCCTGGGTTAGGGCCCGACTTCTACTTTGTGTGAAAGATAACATGATTTAAAACCACTGCAGGAAACCAGTAAAAAGGAAGGCGGGGCGGAGAATTGGAATGTAAAATTCTAGGGAAATGTCAACAGATTACAACCCTTTGGACAATGGTTCTGAGAGATTCACCTGGAGGTAAGGAAGCAGTTCAGGAAACAGTCAGAGATCCCCAGGTACTGAACACCGATAAATACAGACTAATGAGGCGTGCTTAGCCTTATGACTTTATGAGCCCTGCTCAGTAAATTTATAGGTGAGAAATGTACAATTAGGTCTGAGGAGGAGAGACTTCTCCCCCAGCTCATGTTTGAGAGTTTGATTTTCTAGCACTAAAAAATCCACAACTCCCATGAAAATGTAAAATCATGCAATTTAATGTTTCCCATGCAATGTGTGTTAATATTTGTATGGGGGGAAAAACCTTAAGTGGCTCAATCGTTAAATTTTCAATTGCATAACCACTGAATATGCAGGATATAAACCACGGGCAATTAAATGATAGCTAAGGTACTTTCCTTGACTTGATTAAGCTGGTATATTATTAAGATTATGAGCACGGTCCAACCCAGCCACTGAATAAATATGTAGGACCGTGGGAGTGGTGCCAAAAGTCTCCCTCTGCCTACATCCAGGCAAAAGGTGAGGGAGGGGAAGCTGGGCTGCCCTGAGTCTTCCCAGACCTGAGTTTTCCTGTTTTCCTGTTTCTCTGGGGCCGCTTCCTACCAGGCAAAGCCCTAGCTCTAAGGAGAGTAGGAAAGCCACTAGAAAGGCTGGATTTCAGAGTTGCTGTAAAGTTCCCCCGCCCCTAAAGGATACCTTGCCCCTTGTCTCCCTGCATCCCAGCAGCTGGGTTAAGGTGCTTGTGGAAGGAACCTCAGATTCCCACTGTTCGGCTCTCTCCGGGTGGAGGAATCTCACCCACAGAGACTCTGGTTAAAATACCCCAAAGTTCCAGGAGAGTGAGGGGGGAATGGGGAGGGAAGGAGGAAGAAGGTCTGCTCATCACCATCCCTGAATGCTTCAGACATGCTGAGTATATTAGATTTGAAAAAATGACCTTCAGGGGTACAAAATAGGCAAGTTGGATTGAAAGTAGGAAGAATTGTCTTTGTGAGACCCCGAATGTGTGAACCTCAGTGCTACAGCTGGACTGGGAGAGAGTTGGGCAGCTCCAGCCTGGGACTACATCAACATGCATTCTAGGTCAGTGGGAGATCACAAGGCCACCACAAAAGCTGGGGACACAGGTTGAGTCACATAAACAGGCAGCTCACTGGTACTCTGTGATTCTTGCTTCTCTTGCCACAGTTTTTTTCATTTATAGCATGGGAATGATAATAATAGTATTTCTAGAGTTGTTGTTAAGAGTCAAATGAAATACAGAATTCATTAAGGTATCCCACAGAGAATGCTAGATTTGGGCTCACAAAGACCTGGGTTCAATTCTCATCTCTGAGAGTTACTTAACTTCTTACATTGTTTTTTGGGGGGCCAAGGCAGTTGAAGGTCACACAGCTAGTAAAAGGCCAGATTTGAACCTTCTGACTCCAGAGCTTGTGCTCATTCCACTGCCCTACCTAGCTGCCCCTTTTCCTTAGATTTCTTATGCTTAATGATATTTTCCTTAGCACCTACCTTTAATATGGTTATGAAGTTATTGTGAGTTAATGAATGTAAAATTCTTTGTACTTTTTAAAGCACTATATGTATCCTTATTATTATATTATATTATTCTCTTCATTAAAGGAATTGTGACCAACTTGTCCCCTTTAAATGCTTGCAGTCTCACAGAAGACTCCAAACCTCTGTTTAATCTGCTCTGTATGATAAGATACAAACAGTAAAAGATAAAGGTGAGAATGGGAAACGCTGTGAGAGGATTTCTTAATATGGCTCAATTTCCCTTTCAATGTCTGATAGTTACTGTGTGACCATAAACAAGTCACAGGTCTCAGTTTTCTGAGCTATAAAATGGGATACTATCACTGGCTTATTGTGAGGATCACACAATAGGGGTGAGATGCTTTGCAACCTTAAAGGCACTATAGAAATGTCAACTGTGATTATTATTAATTATTATCATTATTATTCCTATAACGCTGGGGTTGTTTAAGCAAAGATCAGATGGTTCTCTGCTGGAAGGAGGAGAAGGGCCATGTGTTTTTCATCAGGTGATCATTTGGGAGTCAGGAGAGCTGGCAGTATCATTCCTGATCAATCACTACCTAGCTGTGTGACAAATGATTTAACATTGAGTATGTAGCTAGAAAATCATAAGGGCTCCGAGCTGTAAGTCTAATTTCTCTATTTTGCAGATAAAGAAACTGAGGCTCAAAGAGTGATTAGTCCAATCTCACACAGCTGGTAAGTCCCTGAAGCAGGATTCAAGTCCACATCTTGACTTTTGGTCTAATAATCTACCCATAATGCCACACTGCCTCTTGGTAATAGGGTGAGAAGCCCACGCTAACTACTGGATCATTTTGACTATCTTTTCCAGTTCCTATGAGTCTATGGCCACTTCTGATTTTCACTTTCATTTCATTTTAAATATTTATCAAGCACTTATTGTGTGCAGAGCAGTAGAATGTAAGCTACTTAAAAACAGTTTATTGAGTTTTAGTATTTTTTGCTCTTATCTTTGGATCTAAAACAGAAGCTGGATGTTGGTTGGTGCTGAACGAGATACTTATTGGATTGAATAAAATTGGGAATCCAAACACAAAATCCTCAAGGACCTTACATCCCCCTGTGTCAATTAGGGGATAAAATACAGGTAAATAAACTGGGAGAGAGAACGTTGAGATGTATAGGAAGGGGACTAGAGAAGACCTCACAAGAGGAGGTGACATCTGAGATGTCTAGGAAGGATTTGGAGAGGCAGAGAAGAGAAGGGAGTACTTCCCAGAAATGAGAACCAGTTTATATGAATACAAGGAAGGGAGAAATGGCATGTCAAGTTTGGAGTATAGCTATTAGTTGTGAGCATGAAGCAGTATACTGGTAATGAGGCTATGGGGCACCTAGAATCCTCACTTCTAAACCAGCTATAACAACACCTGTCCTACTCACTTCCCAAGGATTTAGGGAGAGAGGAAATCAAGAGATAAATAAGTAGAAAGGTGCTTTGAAAAACAAAATAGTATGCCAATGCCAAAAGTTTTTACTTTTGTTAATAATGCACACTGTTTTGATTCTTTATGTTATTTCCTAAATAGGTCAGAAGTTGAGGTTCTCATGGCCACATTCTAAGTTTTGTCTTAAATATTAAAGTAGAGATGGACTGGGAAGACTCAGACTGGGAAGACTGTGTCCCTCTGTTCTTGGAATGTAATTGAAGATTTATTACCTTCCTGGGAAAAATAATACATCTGATTCTTTTCAAATTCCATCTTTTATATTTGGGGGAGATTAGTGAAGACAGAAATTGGAGATGTGTCCAACATAATGTTCATTTACGTCCATCCCTCATGATCTTTCCCAATGATGGATAATCACAAGCTAAGAATCCCTTTAGCTCCACCTACCAAGCAAGGGCCAAGAATCCTCTTTCTTGGCTATTAGGCAACAAACAGGCTTAAGTGATTTTTCCCAGGATTACACAGGTAGTAAATGTCTGAGGCTACATTTGAACTCAGGGAGATGAGACCTCCTGACTCCAGGGTTAAGTACTCTAACTACTATGCCATCTAGATGCCTCCTTTGTTCTATTCTTTCTACCAATTCCATCAGTAAGGATTTCTAGAGTCTTATAAGAATGACTGAGGAGCCTGACTCCCTAGCTTCCTAAAGTCAACTCTGGGAAAAAGTATCCCTGACTGGGCAACTAAAGCCATTCTGTTTCTGACAGATCTCCAATCCTTCCTCAGTCAGGAGGTTATCATTTTAGGCGAGTTCTTTCAATGGACAAGGGCACACATCTTCAAGGTCTTTAGAAGGGGATGATCTAGTGACTTTTGTTAACCTCCAATAGGCAAAGAATATAGAATTTGGTGCTAGCTGCTTTATTGTATTTGATTGTTTGTTTAGTTGTTTTAGTCTATCTGACACTGTGATTCCATTTGGGGCTTTCTTTATAAAGATAGTGGAATGGGGTCCCATTTCCATCTCCAGCTCATTTTACAGATGAGGAAACTGAGGCAAACAGGATTAAGTGACTTGCCTAGAGTCTCACAGCTACTTGGTGTCTGAGGTCTAGCAGTCTTTCTTCTGCACTGCATAATTAGGTCTACATGGTGGGATATTAGACAACCGAAGCTTCTTTTTCTAGACTCATCATTATTGAATTCATGTAATTGGAGAAAAAAGAAAGAACCTGAAAAATATACATGGAATTGCACTGGTGTTTTTTCCTATTATTTTTGTTTTCAAGGCCATTCTACTGGAAGTTGTTGGGATGTCTTTTTCTGGAGAGTGAGGGGTGTACTTTCTCAGAAGCTAAGGGCTGTTGGTTGGGAGGGTAACCTTATGTGTCTCCACTTTTCCTAGGACTGGGGGGATGACCTATCAATGCATCACATTTTTAAGCAATCTTCCTTGATCCTGCCATTTAATCATTACTTTTCTTCATTCTTTCACAACATTTTTCCTTCATCCCTCTTATGTATGCTTTGTATCTCCTTTCTACTTAAATCACTCCCACCCAAGCCCAGTTCCTCATCATTTCTCATGAGGACTACTGCATTAGCCTCCTGGCTCTCTGCCTCCTCTTCTCATATCTCTCCTCTAACTGCTCTCCCACATAGCTGCCATATGATTTTTCACAATGTACGCATCTGATGGGGCAGTGGATGGAACAACGGGCCTGTAGTTGGGAAGACTCAACTTCCTGAGCTCAACTCTGGCCTCAGACACTCAGTAACTGGTGAGACTGGACAAGTTTGCCTCAGTTTCCTGATCTGTGAAATGAGCTGGAGAAGGAAATGGTAAAGCAGCCACCTTGCTGCCTGGTAGTTATTTAATAAATGTTCATTGATTGATTATGCCTATGTGTGTTAAAGTTACTTGTATGGCATATAAGTTTTGTAGGAGTAGTGACTGTTTTTTCTGTTTTGTATTTGTATTTCAAGGCCTAGCACAGTTCCTGGCATGTAAAAAGTACTTAATAAATACTCATTGATTATTGGTTGATATCTTCCTATTGGACACAAACTTTCTGAGTACAAGTATTTTGTGTTTTCCTTCTTGCTTAGCTGAGAGGTGTTGAAAAGAATGAAATCAGCTCAATATTGTGATAATTTCTTTAAACAGAGACTATTCCTTCCTGGTTTAATCTCCCACTAATGTGCCTTTCCCTTTATTTGGGGTTTGGAGGAGCAGGGGAACTTCTTATAGTTATATTCTGGAGAAAGGTCATAGATATTGTGGGAAATAATCTCTTCTGAAATTATTCTGATAAAGATGCTCTTTTTTAAAAGATTCACACAGCTCACCCATCACTATTTTTTCCAAATTCTTCCCTTGGACTCTGGGTACTATCCAAATCCTACACTTTCCATCCTTAATCTGAAAAACCTGGTCATTCTCATGAAGAAAAGTGAACATGGAAGCTTTAGGTAACCAGGCTCATGAGAACGTTCTGTAGAGTGTGATTCTTTGGCATAAGTCACAACCACATGGCATCATTTAATGGGCAATATGGATAGTGATAGGTTAGATCGTCTCTATCATTTAGCATGCTGCATGTGCCCAGTAGCAACAAACAATTACAAAGTCGCATAAATACAACAAAGTTAATTAAAATGTTAGTTGATATAAATAACCTAAGGTTATTGAACATTGTTCCATTCCAAATTAATAAATACGCAAAGGTAATGTTTATAATTAAAGCTATAATTTATCTTCATGCTCTGCTTGTTTAATAGCAGTGGTAATATAACACTACATGCAGAAATGTAGTAATAGATTTGTTTAGCACTGACATTATAAACAAATGTCTCAGTCTATTTATTCTAAGTTATGATACGGATTCTTTTCACATGCATCTGATGGCCTTTAAACCATTTAAAATGAACTGCATTAATGTAATCTAATCTTGATACTGAACATAACATTTCAGTTTGAATTATCCTGAATCCATGATCCATTTTATTACTCACAAAGCACTTTATACATTTATGATAATGGCAAACCTTTCTCTGTTATTTAAATCCCATTTCAAAAAGGATGTTATTTTTTTTTAAACCACACACATTTGGGGTAGTAAAATACAAATAACAAAAAGTCAATGCTCAGCAAGCCCTTTAACAAAGCAAACAATTCAGATTTTTATGACATTAGCAAATAAGAAAGAAAAGAACTGACATTTACAGTTGATGAAATTTTATGTTATAACAGAGAGGATGAAAATGGAATGAAAATCACATGAAAAAAAATCTGTCCATGAAGTTCAGATCATCCGAGAAGCCTTTCACCTGCTCCTTCCCTTTGGAGGCACTTACAGGCTAAACCCTTCATTTGGTTCTGGGGCACAAGTGGAAAACAGTGTACATTTTGGAATACAGAGAACCCTGGAAAGAGCTATGCCTTTAGGTCTCCTCTGAGATAATTTTCAAAAGTCTGGGCCTTTAAAAGGTTTATTTTATTGTCACTATTTCTGGAACCTGTGATTCTGTCACTATTGATTGGCACACCCTTCTGGGATACTATTCACAGCCCTGCCACTAGATATGTGGCCTAAGAGAGTTGCTTGCAGCCAACCTGTTGATGAACCTTTTAGAACTTAGAGTGATCCTAACATAACAGATGAACAGTTTGTAGTTGGGCCAGTACCATCTTCAAATGCAACAAGCAAATATCTTCCTAATCTCAAGTCAATTCTCTCCTTCCTTCATTTTTCTCCTTTCCCCATATTTTTCTTTTTCCTCAGTACTGTGCACTAGAAGAAGTTTAGAATTTGGGTTCAGAAAACCTGAATCTAAATTTAAATTCTACTTTTTACTAACAGTGTGACATTAGGCAAATTGCTACATGTATTTGGGCCTCAGTTTCTTTATCTGTACAATGAAGGTTTTGAATCACATGGCCATTAGAGTCCCTTCCTTCCAGCTTTAAATCCCACAATATTTATCAATTGTCTCTTTTTTTCTCTTCTTTCCTCCATCTTCCTTTTTTTTTCTTTCATTTAAAACCTCAAGAACTTAACAGAGGACTTACTTTCCATTCCTAATTGAAACAGGGAGAAGTAGACAATCATCTCCATTATAGTTCTGAGCTGATTTGGGGGAGGGGACTAGGAAAGGAAAAAAAAGGTTTTATGTTTCCTTTTTATGTGCAATACTTAAAGTCACTTTTTCCTTAGCACAACCTCTTCTTTCTCTCTCTTTCCCCAAATCCTTTTTAAAATAAATGTTTTTTTGTTTTTTTGTTTTTTTTGCCTTGATTAGAGCCAAATAACAAGTCTTACTTTTCTCAGTCTGTTTCACTGGCTATTCCAGAAATGACTGCCCCTTGAGAGAAATAAATGATAGTAAGAAAAAAGACTGAAAAAGAGCAAGTTAAAAAAAAAAAAACTTAGAAGATTTTTTTGGGGGGAAGAAAAAAGAATAAGCTGAAGAGGTTTCTCCCTTTCCACCTTTAAAAAAAAATCCTAAACAGATTATACACTTTGAAAAGTCCTAAAGGGATTTTAATACTGGAACTTCTGAAATTCAGGAAAGATTTAAATTTGGGATTATAAACTCTCCCAGTACAAAATCCTCCTGTGATCAAATATCACATTTCAGGAGACCAGTGTCTTTATAGTTGCCATTCAGCTTGGCTCCTCTCATTATAGGCAGTCTTAATAATGCATTTTTTTTTTTTTGAGGGTGGGGGAACAGAGCTCTAGGCTCACTCAGCTGTGTTGGGGGTAGTTGGTCTAGCCTGCCAAGTCTAAGTCTCAAGCTTCAGAAATAGGTCAGAGGGCTCCAATAATCAGCAGAGGCTTTAGGAGGGGTTGGGGAGTGGGGGGTGGGGGGGTTGAGACAAAACCAACTTGTCTGGTGGGGAGAGGTCTGTATCAGAACTGCTGGCAGCCAGGAGCTGTTCTCTAATGTGCAGAGGGAATGGGGGTAGGGAGAGAAAAGGAAAAAATTACTAGTGGACAAAAGCCCAGCCATGTACTCCCAGGCCTAGCTTTTACAATTTCCCGAAGGAGGCCGGGGCTTGGTTCTTTCAAATGGAGGAAGCCAATAGCTGTCTCTGAAAGAAAAAAAAAATTAAGGAGGAATTATAGGGAATTTAATTCTTGGAGACAGTTAATGAAATTTTATTTTTGCCCAGATTTATGTTGGTATTTGGACTTACAGTGTTCACATTAAAAGACTTAAAAGAGTTATTAACATTTAGCCCAAACTCTCATTTTTTGGATGGAGAAATAAGATCTGAATAAAGGTTCTTGGGAAAGAGGTACTTAGCTTAGGTACCTTAGCTCTGCCCTTCCTGCTGCCTAAGCAAACAATCAAAGAGGTAGGTGTCCAATCTGCCTCTGATGGGGGACTCTGAGGGGACTCCTGGTCTGAGGGAGGGTAACCTTATCATTGAGATATGGGAGAGAAACATGGAGGCAGACCTTTTCTAATTAGCTGGCTGCAGAGAGAAGTAGGCATCTCCCAAATGGAAGATATGATGAAGGAGATTGGTTTGGAGCTGAAAAGGTGAATATTTCCATGTGAAACCAGAGAAAATGTGGGAGCAGGAGGGAATCCCAGAAATGGTTCTTAATTTGGATCCTGTCTTCTGAGAACTTGTACCCACTGTCTTGAAAGAATAGCTTTCTCCCTCCCTAACACAGGAGACAAAGAGGAACACTTTACAAAATCCATAAAACAAAAGACACCAGCAGTGTCAAGTCTCTTTAAACAATCATTTGTGCTATGAGGCAAAACAACTGTGACGTCCGGATGTGCGCCCGAGTGGTATTTTTCACGTTGATTGCAACAACACCATCAAAGCCTAGCACACACATTCTGGGTAAAATCAATGTCTCTGTGTTGGAGGAGGAGGCCTGGGGAGGCTTGGGGATTTTTATCTTGTAAGTCAGCTTTGCAGATAATCACATGCCTCGAGGCCTGAAAAAATTGATGGCAGGCTGGTGCAAAAGAACACTGGCCATATTTATTTTACTCTGTGCAATAGCAGTTGGCAGCGTGGGGTAGGGCAAGCTTGAAAATGCTTTTATGAATGGGCTGGTAAAGTTTTGGCACTACCTGCAAGATGGTTCTGGAAGTCACAATAGGGTACATGATCCATGCCCAAATGGTTCTAGAAAAGGAACAAAAGAGGTATATAGGGGAAAGACTAGCAAGATAGCTCTTCCATGAAATACTTGTGTGACTTTGACTAAGTCACTTATCCCTGAGGTTTGAGTTCCTCTTATATAAAATGTGGGTGGAATATTGGTTGATCTCTAAGGAACTTTTCAGTTCTAATATTGTGTTAATAATATAATAATATAAGTAAATAAACAATATAAGTAAATCACATTTGCATGCCAAGGTTTCCTTTATCTTAAAAGAAATCATTTGTATGTATGTAAATAAATTCAACTTGACCACATGAAACCAAAGAGATGAATTGTTCTTAAAAGTATTGTGGGGTAGGTATCAACATGCCATTATGAAAGCAAGTTAGACTAGAATTCATCTAGTCTAATGGACCATCCCCCTCATTTTAACAGATGAAGAAACAGATTCAGAATATTTTAAGTGACCTGCCAATCACATAGCTAGTTAATGGTGGAAGGTGTTGAATCTTAGGCCGGTGCTCATCCCACTGAAATACAATGAAAATGGAGGGTCTGGTCAAATCCATGGATTGTTTCTCTTTGGAAGATTGCCTTTGTTGAACTCTCTTAACAATTGACACAGAGTGATTGTAACTATGGGGGGCAAGGAGTATTTCTGATATGGGCACTGCCCACTGGTGAGGGCTTTGGAAAAGCCACAGTAAGGGAGAGTTCCTTCACCAGCTTGTTAGTGTATTGGCTCACTAGATTTTGACCAAGCCAATTGCTTGGCTAGATGCAGGGATGTGAGTCCCCACAGCCTGTCAGTCACAGCTTAGTTAAAAAACTGTGTGGGTTGATACCATATGTAAGTTTTGTAAAACAAAACACTAGTCTTGTGGATTAGTCTATGTGAAACAGAGACTCAGAACAAGATGTTTCTCAAGTTTGGCATTTGTATAACACTTGGGGGCCATTTACCCATGTTATAAGCTTAAATAACTTCCCTCTTTCTTTCTTTCTACATGTTAAAAAAGTCTTAATCATATTTCAAAACTCAGCTCAAATCCTATCTCCATTAGAATTTCTTCCCTGATTATTTTTGTCCTAAATGACTGCTCCTTCTCTAAATGTTTATCATGCTTATTGTCTATTCCATATATTTTATAAAATGATATATGATCTTATCATCATTACAGAAACTGAGCCCTGAAAGAAGTGACCCTTTTTTTTTTATCTCATAGATAACTCCCATCATATGACATAGGTACATTGTAGGCCCTCACTGAATTTTTGTTGATTTATGTAGATTATGTATTGTTTTCTCTTTTACTTGGGCCATTATATGTTTGTTGCTTTATGACAATGAAAACAGCAATCCAATTGCCTCTGACAAGGGAAGGCAAATGGTCAGTGTGAGCAGGCTCCCACATTTAATCACAGAGGAAATCTGAAGAAGAAGAATAGGAGTAAAGGATGTCAGCAAGAGAAGATGAATTAATAATAAGTCAAGAGTGAGGGATGGAAGACAGTGAGAGTACTCCACTGGTACCCTCATGATAGTAGGAGAGAGAAGACCTGTAGCACATATGGGTGGTTGGCTTTTGGGAGGACACAGATAGGTGTAGAATAGGATGGATAGGTTAAGATAAGCATAGTAGGGTGGGATGTGAGAAAAAAAACTCTGAAACCATTGAGATTACAAATTTATATGCGCATTTGAATATTATACATCTATCTCTTGGTAAGTTATGTTAGTGTCCTAATTAGATATTCTTCATTTCATGTCTAAATCCAAATGGAAAATTTTTCCCCTTATTTCTGAGACTTGGGGCTCCATTAAAGCTTATCAGTATAGTTTTGCCATCTCAGTACCATTTCTCTTTGTTTCTAATTTAATTACTGGAAAGCCATACTAAAAAAGACATTTTATTTTAAAGTGAGATCATAAAACATCTTTGAGAGCAGGCTTAACTTGCACTCTCTGAAGCTAGTTTCTCTATTTTTTTTTTAATTTGAAAAAATAATCAGCAAAGATTCTTTTTGGGCTCAGAGAGAATTCTTTAAAAATTAGATGCTGAAATTGATGTTCTAACAAACTCTATGGAATTGAGCCAGTTCTAGTATGGTCAATTCAGAATCCTGAATCAGATGAAATCTCTGGTTTTATTTAGTTTCTACATGCAGCTGAGTTTTAGGCAGAAAAGCCTGGGTCATTGGGTAAAACTAATTCATTTTCTTAAAGGTTTTCACTGAATTAATATATGATGGCTAATCTTAGTGAAAAACCAGCTAATGCTCACCAATGATCCAGAATTTAAAATACTATGTGTGGGTTGATCCTATTATTTATACCCTAGATATTTGCATACTTAACATACTTATCTTAATTTAGGGTTTTACCATATCTTAGCAATGTTTGCTTTGGCAATTTAGTATGATGTGCTAGTATTTTCTCTTTTGTTCCCATAGCTGAGGGTTTTGCTCACTTTTTTTGCTATATTAATAAAAATGCAATTTATAGTTGGAAGTATTTAATGAGATAAAAATCTACAGGAAAATATGCAACTAAGAGTCTAGTGGATTGAAAGCTAGACTTATATTCAGGAAAATCTGAGTTCAAATCTTGTCTCACATATTAGTTAGCTTCATGATCCCGGGCAAGTTACATAACTTCTATGTCTCCATTTCCTCATTTGTAAAATGGGACTCAATGGCCTTTAAGATTTCCTTTAGCTACCAATGATAAAATAAATAAAATATCATAAATATAATACCTAAGTTATTTTGGTAATAGCTCTTCAGGGGACCATTAGCTCTCTTTCCTCCTTCCACCCCTCTAAAATTAATTAGAAAACCTTTCTTTTAAAAATTGTTTCTATTACACTGAAAGTGCAATGGCTACTCACTTGACCAACCCCACTACTGACTGGCATTGGAGTTAACAGCCTACTTTGTTTCCAGTGTGGGTCAGTTTATTTTACCTTACACACTCCTCTTCAACTCACACTGGTGCTAGATTAGTGTAGGCACCAATTGACTCAGTCTACTGCAAATCAGACCTCCCAGCTTCAGCCTTCCTCTGCAGAAATTATACTTATGCCATATTATGCCCACTTCAGATTTCAAAATTCATGTTATTAAGTAGTTATTGGAGATTTAATATATATTGAAAATGAATTAGGTTTTATCTTAATTATTTTTAAAAGAGAGGGATACATATATATATAATATACATAAACATATATACATATCTTTGTGTATGAATTTATATACCTACACACACACACACACACACATATATATATGTGTGTGTGTGTAGGTATATATGTATATATATATATATATATAAAGATATCGATATATAATGCTTGTCCTGCTTTCAAGAATGCTACAATTTTATCATATTAGCAACAGCTAGTATTAAAATAATGCCTTAAGATTCACACAAAATATTTCACAGATATTATCTCATTTTATCTCTTAACAATTCTGGTAGATAAATACTATTAATGATCCTCACAGATGAGAAAACTGAGGCAGATGTAAATTAAGTGAATTATCTGGGATTACATAGCTAATGTGTCTGACGACATATTTGAATTCAGGTCTTCCTCCCTACAGGTCCAGTGCTCCATCCTGATTTGTAGTATAATTCAACTATAAAACAATAAAAGACATTGACTAAATCTTCAGTTTGAATAGAGTAAAATGACAAAAATAAATAATAATATTGGTGATAAAGGTGATAAGGAATAAAAGAATGACATCAGCTGAAGTTATCAAGGAAAATCTCATGAAGGAGGAGTTATTGGACTGAATCTTTAAGGATACTAAGATAAGGAATGGGGAGGACTATAAGTCTAGAAAAACAAAGGCATGGAGATGGGAGATGAACATGACATGTTTGGAATGGGAGGAAATGCTAACTTGGGGTTAGAGATAGTGATGGACTCATATAGGAAAGTGATTACTGAAAAAGCTGGAAGACAGATTAGGGTCATATTATGGAGAGCCAATACCAATGTATATTGCTAAATACCAATAAATATTGGTATTCACTTAATACCAATGTTCATTAGACCTTTCTCCTATATGTAGTAAGAATCTTTGGATAATTCTCGAGTAGGGTACTGCCATGACAGGAACAGTATTTACTACTATCTGCTTCTAATTTATCTAGTGTGAAAGTGACTCTAGGTTCTATCAAGCTGGAAACACCAAACACCAATCTATTTATCTGTCCTCTGAAGACTGTCCTAGCTTAATTCAGAAAGGTTCATTACAAAAAAAAGTCAACCACCAAGTCTGATGAATGTTTTCAGCCAAAAGAACTCATGAGCACTATTTATCAAAGCACAGAGGGATTATGTGGCTCCTCAAAATTTTGAAATCCACAAGTATCAACATGTAAAAAAGATTATAAGGCAAGAGAGATCAGAAGCCAAGGCATCAGTTAAAAGCTCTTACAGGTTATCCTGGTGTGATATAATGTCCTGAATACAGTTTGTGGCAGTCAGAATTCAATTCATCAAAAATTTCTCAAGTGGCTACTACATGCAAGATAATATGATAAATGCTAAGGATCCACAGGAAGATATCATGTAGACTTCCTGGCAGGTAAGGAGGAGGCAACTACACAAATAACTAGGATACCAGGGAAAGTAAAATGAGTTCAAATAAGAAATTTGGGCAAATTGTTTAAGGAAATTTGAAGAGGCAGAATTCAATTCATTGATGAGTGGAATGGAGATTGAGAGACTTCATGATGAAGAGAGTAACTAAGTTGGATCTTGAAAAAGGGAAGGAGTTCAATAGACTGCTGAGAAGGATCCATTACAGGCAGGCAATGTGGCAGCAGAAGGAAGGGCTGATGAAGAGTAGTTCATTTTGATTGAGATGTAGAATATGTGAAAGTGAATGTCATAAGGTGAGGGGGAACAGATAGGTGGAAATCAGACTGTGGATGGGCTCGAATGCTAAAATCAGGAATTTAAATTACATTTGGTAGGCAATAGGGAGTCAATGGAGATTTTTGAGTGGTGGAATGACATGAGAATAGCAGTATATCAGGAATATTATCCAGGCTCTGGAATAGAACTTGCATCGAAGAAACAACAGATTAGAGGCAGAAGACCAATTAGATTCAACTATCTATATAAGGTGGGATGGGGTTCTGAATTAGTGTGTTTGCAATTGGAGTGAAGAAGAAGAGCCAGAGGGAAATACACCGCAGAAGCAGACATAATGGACCCTGAAACCTGACTTGATGTAGAAGAGTAAAAGGGAAGACCAGTTATAAGATGGCTCTAATTTTATGAGCCTGGACGACTGAGAAGATGGAGGTTCCATAAACAGGAATAGAGAAATAAAGGCAGAGACAGATGCAGGGACAAAGGCAAGGATGGGATCTGTTTGGGATGAGATGAGATGCCAATAGGACATCTAGTTGGAGATGCCTAGTGAAGAGCTGGTGATGTGATAGAAGAAATAAATTAAAAATAGAAGAAGCAATAGGCCTCCCTGGCAGGTTCCCAGAATACTTCATTTGTTTCCCTAGAGCAGTTAAAGCTTTGGGAGAATAGAGCTTACAATTGTTTTCATCCTACATAGCTCAGATTTATAAATCGTTACGTTATTGACATACTTGGGCTACAGATACGCAGTCATATACGGGTAATTATGCTCCGAAGTGAGGGTGAATTATGACTCTCAATGAGACTTCCTTATGATTTGTTACAATATAAATAACAATGATTTATTGTGGCTTCACCTACTGCTCTGCTGGTGATGGATCATAATAGTAGATCATGATAATTATGAAATCAGAACAGAGCTGTTTTCCCCTTATAATTCAATTGTAACTCTACCTCGGAGGCTGTAGGACATCACCGTCTGTCTGTTCCTTGTGGTACTGCTTTTGAGAGTAAGCATTTTGGTCCTGCAGGTCCCTCATCACATGTGGTTTTTTCCTAGTCATGATCCGAGTAACTACAGATGCCCATTCTGAAAACCTTTTATTTTTTTCCTCATTGCAAAAGCAAAGTCAGTCACCAAGGTTCAGGTACACATCATTGCTTTTAACAACAGAGATCAGTGACCACCAAAGACATGTGGAAACCCAAGCCAATGAAAAAGCATAAACACATGCCTCCTCTCCTTCTCCCCCTTCCCCTCCATTTGGCACACTCCCATCCTACACCCTATTCCAAGCCTGGGCTATGTTTCACAGAATATACCAATTTGTGAAATTGTCTTTCAAGTACATCAAGAAAAACTTTTGTCTAGACATTCCTAACATGTGGGACCTCCTTTATGAAAACCCAATCTTAAAAATTCAACACTCAAAACTTTTCAGCAAATATTAATTTGTTTGTTTTTAACTAATGGAATAAAGTGAGCATTTTTGTAACATAGTATTAAAAAAAGATTGCACATAAATCTGCAAATCTAGGGGCAGCTAGGTGGTGCAGTGGATAGAATTCTCATCCTAAAGTCAAGAGGACCTGCGTTCAAATTCTACCTCACTCACTTAACATTTACTAACTGGGTAACTATGAGCAAGTTACTTCAGCTCGATTGCCTTGCCAAAAAAGTAAGAAAAGAAACTGAAACTGCAATCTGTTATGTATGACTTGCTATTCCTTTTAAACATATAACAATGTTATCATGTAAATTTTTTCTCCTCCCTTTTTCTTTTCTCCCCACCACTCTAAAGATGGCTGTTGTTAGACACAGCTGTTTATGTGTGTGTGTATAAATATATGTATATATATACATACATATATATATACAATAAACAATATATACATGTTATATATATATACACATATATACACATGCACAGACACACATATATGTATATGCATAAATTTATTCTTTACATCTATCAGTTCTTTGGATCAGTTCTTCATATGTTCTTTAGAGCTAATTTGGATAGTTATAATAGATACTTATTAAACACTCAGAACTATACTTAATACATTGAGGATACTTAGTAAAAAATAGAAATGTCTGCCCTTTGAGATTTTACATTCTACTGGTGAGGATGGGGAAACATGACATCAAACTGGATACACTCTTACATTCAATAATGCTATGACTGGGGACATTTTATGTTAGGCAAGGATAGGTTGAAGAAAATATTGATATTTGACTGGAGAAGAAAAGACTTCGGGATGTACAATATCTGTTTCAAGCATTGATGGACTATCACATGGAAAAGGAATTTATTCTTATTGGCCTTACGGAGCAAAACCAGAAGCAACGGGGAGAGGTTCTTAGAGAGACTAGAAATCTTCCAGCAACTGGAGCTGTTCGAAAAGGGGAGTGAGTTGCCTGGGGAGGTAACAGCTCCTCTTTACCAGAGGACTTTGAGTGAAGGCTTTATGCCCATTTTTAGGGCTCTGTTGATTGTTAATAGGTATCACTGGTTAGATTTCTCTTCAGCTCACCTTATGTTGGGGAAACTAATTGAGCTCAGATCACTTTCAACATTGAAATTTGGTGGCATTCATAATTCTTTAGGAAGTTTATAATATGGTTTCCACAGTAGCTAGGAGATCTGTAAGTCCTGTGAGAATGAATCCTGGTCTGATCCTACATGTTTCTCCTATCGCTGGGTACTATACTGGTGACTGTAAATTATCATTGGCAGAGGCTTATGGAGCATCTTAAAAAGAAATGGCATGTGAGTTTGATTACAGGAACAATTCTGGGCTCAAAGGCTGGAATACTTGCAAGAGGGACCATAAAATAATAATTTAAAAAATTCCCTAACCAAATTACAAGCAAAAATCAAAAGAAGCAATCCATTGGCCTTAGGCCCAGTGTTCATTTGGCTTCTTCATTGAGATGTCTACTTTTCCTCATGCACAATTTTGCAGGTGCATTTAAAGGACAGGTGTTGAGTAGCTGGCTCACAGAGTAGAGCTGTGTGTTTGGCCTCAGAGAAAGGGACCCCTTATCCCCAGCCATAAATACAGCCTTCTGTCCCTTCTTCAGCATCCCATTTCTCTTTGCTGCCAGTACAATGAGTAATATAGGTGGTAAATTATGTTACAATTAGATCCGACATTATATCACTTCTGACAGATGTCAGGCATGCAAGGAAATTATTATAAAAAGCAATTTACAAAGATTATCGTTGGACTGCAATATTCTACCTTGCTGCTTCAGGGTTTAGGATTAGAAAGCTGTGATATCAAGGGTGATCCAAACTGAACAGATAAAGATGCTCAGTTCTATTATCCAGTTTCTTTAAACAGTCATTTTTCATCAGGGGATACTTAAGTAAGATATGAGAAAGGACTTTCTTAATTATTAAGCAATATAGTATAATGGACTATCAAGTTAGGTGATAAAATGCGTGGTCCTCTGAGAGCTTAGGAAATATTTAGTCTTTATTCAATTTATAAATCTCTACATCTCAGGAAACTGGGACCCTGATTTAAATTAAGCAATCTGTCCAACGTTATACTATTACTTAATGACTGAACTAGAGTCCACACTAAGCACTTTTATCCCAACGCTACTGATCTTTCCACTGTTCCAATGTTACTTACAGAATATTGTTCTCTGGAAATTGTGGAAATAAGACAATTCTAGCACATATCTGGGTGTCTGGTTGGGAACAGGGGAATAAATATTAAACACTTATGTTCTAAGCACTTTCCTAAGCACTTTATACACATTATCTCATTTAATAAATTTGATAAAGCAGGATAGTTTTATCTATTCTACTTGTTGAATGAAATCTTATTAGTCATCATGTTTGAAGTTGAATTTTAGTGATGAGCTTAGATATAATAGACTCGTCTCAGCATAGTATTTGCAAGATTAATAATGACTACAATAATAAAAAAGTCCTATAATCAATACATAATCATATTATATATAAATAAAAATAATAGCAATAATTAATGATGAGATAACATTATAAGATCTGCAGATATTTTGACATATTTTTATATGTAAGATAATATTGCATGTTTTATTTCTGTTTTCCTGATGAGGAAACTGAGACAGAGAAATAAGTGATTTGATCAGGGATATTTAGTCAGAATCCGAGACAGGATTCAAAACCAATTCTTCCTCAGGATTCAAAACCAATTTTTCCTGAATCCAAGTCTAGTACTGTTACCACCATAGTATATTGTTTTCTATTTAGGGAATGACTATGCTCCAGAGATTAAAAGACAAATGTAAAAAGATCCAGCTAGAGAAGATCCCTAAGCTTTGAAGAGTTATATTCAAGAGTAGTATATACACATGTACATATACATATGTGTATATGTATACACATGTATATTGTATATATAAATACATATGAATATATATGTGTATGTATATATGTATTTGTGTGTATATTTGGAAGTCATCTTCACAGAATTAATAGTTGAATTGATGGTAAACTTGATTCACCAAAAGCAATAGAGTGAACAATAAAGAGAAGAGCCAGCCGAGGGTCTTGAGACATCCCCACAGTAAGAGAGTAGAAGGAACATGATCATGTAGCAAAGGAACAATCACTTAGATAGGTGACATGTGAGTCAAAAGAGAGCAGTGTCTCTGATGTCCAAAAGAGAATGAACAAGCATTTGTTTTTTATTTTTTAATCATGTTGATTTATATTTATTGGCTTGCATATTTATCTTATTCATCCTCACAGTAACTATTATTATCACTTCATTTTGTTGAGAAAACTGAAGTCAACAAAGGTTAAATGAGTTTTCTAAGGTCATACAGCTAGCAAGTGTTTGAGTCAATGTTTGAATTCAAGTCTTCTTAACTCCAGGACAAATAATCCACAATTCATCTCTGAAAGGATATACAAGAAGTGCCAAGGAGAAGGATTTTTACTGGGTCAAAAGCTGCTGAAAAAGAGACACACAGAGAGATGCAGAGATAGAGAGACTAAGCAGTATGAGGACTGAGAAGAGGCCATTGTGTTTAGCAATCCAGCATTTAGCACAGTACTTGGCACATAGGACCTTAATAAATGTTTGCTGACTTGATCAGGAAAAAAAAAAAACAAAACGAAAAAAACAACCCTCCAAACTCCAAAAGTTCTGTTCTGAGCATTCAGTAAATTTCTGCTATCCCTACCCCCAAACTTGAGAAATAAAGTCATTAGAGCCATTTTTGGTTACTGGGATGCTGACTAATTGTCATCAGCTGGAAACTTACACCCATAGCAGACCTTTAATGAACCTCAGAGGCAGAAAAATGTAGAGACAAAAAAAAAAGTAAAAAAAGAATAAAAGTGCCATAAAAACAAATCTATATACAGCCCTAAAGCTGTGCTTTCATAACTGAATAAATAACTCCTTGAGCAATAATTTGTTTGCAAGCTGTTAATTAGCAGCATAATTAATTTCTGCAGATTATAAATAACAGAGCACAAAGTGGCATCCCCAGTAGAGCAAATGAAAAATTATCTAAACTATCTTAAGGACCAGAAATAGCTCACAATGTAACTGATTTAAATGGGCTATAGAATTTGGATAATGCCCTTTTCCTTTCAGTAGAAACTATGAATTTATATCTGAAGCTAGAAATTTATTGGCAAAAAGCAGGGGTTCATTAATCACCCTGTTCTCTCTTACGCTTGACATGTCTAGGAGGGGGAAAAAAAATCTCTGTTTATCACTGCTTCAAACAAACAGCAACATAAGTAGATTATTCCCAACAGAAAGATTTTCCCCACACTCTAATCTCAGAGCAATCATTCACTGATCTAAATGAGCAGTTACTTAAAATGCTAAGAGGGGATGTTAATTAGTCAAAGAAAGCCCAGCCAAGTATTAAATTTTCCCCCCAAATCTTCCGCCCCTAAAAATTATCTCCCTGCAAACTCCCACAAATGTAAAAACCTGCTATACAGCTAATTGTTTTTAGAATACTCCTCCTTTGGTGATTTGGGATAGAGAGAGTGGGTCCTCCAGGTAGTGTAACTATTGATCCTGGCCAGACTGTGATTATGGCAACGGATGCTTAGTTACATCAGAAACCTGTGGGTTTGGGAATTCTGAAAGTTTTTTATGTCAGTATAGAGGGAAAAGGGTGTGTGAATTGATGCTTATTTTTGAGCTGTAGCAACTAGAATATTTTGCTATTTCTCAGTCAGTCAGTGAACTTTCTCCTTAGGCCAGTGACAAAGAATTTTAAGGATAAGAGTGAAGGGTTGAGTTGTTTGGTAAGCAGAGGATAAAAGATTTCTAAGGAAGTAGTGAGGTAATTAAAACAGTTTTACCTTCATGGCAGTCAATCTATTTCTAATCTGAGCAAAAGGGCTGAGTTCCTATTCTGTTCTGCTTCCTGGCCTAGTCTAATTAATAAGAAAAGTATAACTAGAAAAAAGTAATAGGGGAGGGAGAAAGAGGAGAAAGAAGGCAGAAAGAGATGAAAGGAGGGGAGAGAAAAAAAGGAAGAAGGGGAAGAGTAGGGAGAAGAGAAAGAAGAAAAAGGATAAGGGAGAGAAGAAAAAGAAGGGAAAGAAGAGAAAAGAATGGAGAGGAGAAAAAAGAAGGAAGAGAAGGAAAAAAGGGAGAGTGAAGAGAAAGGAGAGGGAAAAGAAGAGAGAGAAGAAAAGGGGGAAGAGGAAGAAGAAAAAATCAGGGAGAGATAAGAAGGGAAAGTGGGGAGGAAAGAAAAAAGAGAAGAAAGAAGGGAGGGAAGAGGACAGAAAAGAAGGAAGAGAAGGAAAGTATTAATCTGCAATGTAATTTTTTTGCATGTTGTTATTTGGATCAGTTCTGCTGATAACTTAGACTCTTCTGCTGAAAGAGTACATTGTCAGCAAACAATTCAGTTTTATCTGTAGGAGTGCTTCCCAAGAGCCTTTTACTATGCTTGACTTTCTTGGGGATTACAAAAGAAGTATATGTACTCTAGTAATTTTCAATATCAATGTTAAAACAAGACTAACACATGTTAAACAATTGTGTATAACAGGAGACAATATCAGTGTTAGGACAGGTGCTTAAATTCTGGTTCATGTCCCCATATGGGATTTCGTAACCAAATGTAGAAGCCATGAAATTGTAATTTATTATCAGTAAATGTTTGATTTATATACCTATTTTATATACCTCTAAACCTGGAGTCTCGGGTGAAAAGGAATCATGAATAGGAAAAGTTCAAGAAGCCCTGCTATAGACAATAAATATAAATACATTATAATAAATATGTAACATGGATAATTACATAATATAGGTAAATAATAAATAAAGATAATAAAATCAGAAAAAGGAGAAAGCAATGTAGAATGAAATGGTCAAAAAAGGCTTAATTGAAGAGATGGGAAATGATCTGAGCTTTGGAGGATGTAGTCATTTGGATAGGTGAGGACAGGAAGGCATTCCAGTTGGTAGAACAACTTAAGTAACAGTAAAGATATGAAAATAAGCATGACTTGCAGTAGTGATTTACAAGATTCCATTCAAAAAATAAACTTTAAGTACCTATTACACACAGAGAACTATATTAGTTGCTGGAGGTGTCTAACATATGTTAGACAGGACTATCAAAGTAGTTTGGTATTTTGGTTAGAGTGTTGAACCTGAAGTCAGGAAGATTTGACTGATTTGAGTTCAAATTCAACCTCTGGCATTTATTAAGTATGTGAATCTGGGCAAGTCACTTAATCTTTGCCTCAGTTTCTTCAATTGTCAAGTGGGGACAATAATAGTACCTATCTCTCTGGATTGTTATGAGGATCAGTCAGTTAACAAATATTTAAGTATCTACTGTATATTAAACCTGAGAATATAAAAAGGGAGAAGAAAAAGTTCCTGCCCGCAAGGAACTTACTATTTAATGGGGGAAAACAATGAACAAAAAGAAGATGAAAAAGAGGAAGGGGCATCAGGAAGTTCCCAGCACTGGGATTTGGTAATTGTAGAGTTGAAACCAAACAGAGCAACTGATTGAAAATGAAGGCTCACTTGTAACTCAATAGAATGTTTTCATTATGGCAGTTAGGAGTATATATAAACAGAGGGCACGGGTATGAATTAAATATGAAAGGATGATATCTTTTTTTTAAAAATGATAAAATTAAAGGGTGAGAGAGGAATGTATTGGGAGAAAAGGAAAAGGAAAAGTGGAATGGTGCCATAAAAAAGAGGTAAGAAAAAGCTTTTACAGTGGAGAGTAAAAGGAGGAAGAAAGTGTGAGTGAGTGAACCTTACTCTCATCAAAATTGGCTCAAATAGGAAATAACATACATTCTCAATAGGGTTATTGAAATCTATCTTACCCTGCAGGAAAATAGGAGGGAAATGGGATATAGGAAGGGAAGGGGTAGTGATAAGAGAAGGCATATTGGGAAAAGGAGTGGTGAGTAGCAAAACACTTTTGAGGAAAAACAGGGGGAAAGGAAAGAGAGAATAAATGGGGGGGAAATACAGTTAGCTATAGTAATTATAAAAAAATTGAAGCAAGTTTCTCTGAGAAATATTATTGTTGTCTGGGAAATGATAAGCAGGATGCTCTTAAGAGAAAAAAAACCTGGAAAGTCCTCCATGAACAAAGTGAAATATCCTGTATAAAAAGTAATAGCAATGTTCTGGGATGACCAGCTATAAATGACTTTATAACTCTCAGTAGTACAATCATCCACAACTACTTTGAAGGACTTATGATGAAAAATCCTATCCATCCCCAGAGAAGAAACTGATTGAGTCTGGATACAAATTCTTTATTTGTCTCTCTCTTCTCTTCTCTTCTCTTCTCTTCTCTTCTCTTCTCTTCTCTTCTCTTCTCTTCTCTTCTCTTCTCTTCTCTTCTCTTCTCTTCTCTTCTCTTCTCTTGTCTTCTCTTCTCTCTCTCTCTCTCTTTCTCTCTCCCTCTCTCTTTATTTTTAACATAATTTTTCTTAATGGTTTTTATTTTCACTAGGGTGGAAGATCTATGTTTTCTTTCACAACTTGACTTTTATGGAAATATTTTGCATAACTTCACATGTAGTTTCTTAATTGTGGGTGGGCATAAAGGAGAGAAACCAGAACTCAAATATCTTTTAAAAATGTAAAATGGTAAATAAAAAGCTATAATAAAAATAAAAATATTAAATAAAAAGATAACTATAAGTATGTGTATGTATGTATATATAGGATTTAACATATTTAACATGTATTAGATTATCTGCCATCTAGGGGAGAGGGTGGGATGAAGAAAGAAAATTTGGAACACAAAGTTTTACAAGGGTCATTGTTGAAAAATTACTCATGCATATTTTTTGTAAATAAAAAGCTTTAATAAAAATAAATAAATAGTTTAAAAATGTAAACTGTTATGAATGTAACTGGGGAAAATGTTAAATAAATTAATTTTTAAAAAAATGAAGGTTCAAATGACATAATATTTGTAAAGTGTTTAGAATAATGCTTTGTGCATAGTAGATACTATATAAAGATGTATTTTTCTTCCCCTTCATTGAACTGGTGAGTAAAGAGTTGCCCTTGATGACCACATATTAATAAGACATAACAGTTTTTAGGTTCATAACATCCTCCCCTATATGCTGAAGTGGTTGTAGCTTAGGAGGTCCCAAAGTCAAAGGTTTGAATTCTGGATTTGCTATTTCCTAAGTCATTCCATAACATTTGTTACAGTTTTGCAGATTTATTTCTATAATATAATGTAGAAGGCAGAACACCTGAGCAGTAAGAGACTAAATTCAAATAAAAATGGCTTACTTTGATATAGTATCTTATAGTTTGCAAAAAAAAGGAAAGAACAAAAAACAAAAAATCCCCCAAACCCAGAAAATTTTCCTAAAAACAAACTTAGAAGATGGACTCTATTTGTTCTGTGATCTCAGGCAAATCATTGGGAAGAGTGCTGAATTTGGAGATAGATGATATAGCTTCAAATTTTTACTGTTATTTATTAGCTTGAATAAGTCACTTCCCTTTAGTAAAATTAGGTGATTAGGCTGGGTGACAGCGAGATTGTTTTCAGCTCCAAATCTATGATTTTAAGATCCCATCAATTTTCTGGGCTTCATTTTTGAAATCAATAAATGAAGATAATAGATTATATAATCTCCAAGGCCTTTTCTTCCTCACTTTAGTTGTATAACTTTAAGTAATTCATTTCTGTCCTGAGTGTCTATTCCACCATCTGTAAAAGGAGAGAGTTGAATCAGATGATTGCTAAAGTTTCTTTGAGTTATAACATTATGCAATCTTCCATCTGTCCTGTGATGATACCTTCAGCACAGCGTTTCCATTATAATATTAATGAAAACAATAATACTGATGGCATCCATGTAGGACTATAAGCTTAATATAGCTTCCCATGGATAAATTATCTCACTTGATCTTCATTATGACTCTGCAAGGTAGGTGCCATCATTTCTGTCCCTCATGTGGCCCAAGCTTTCTATATGTATGTATTGCCTCCCCTAATTAGAATATCATCCCTTGGAGAGCAGCTGCTGTCTGGATTTTCTGTTTGTTTCCCCAACCCTTTACACAATATTTGGTGCACAGTAAATGCTTAATAAATATAAATGCTTTTTTCATTCATTCATTCACATCCCATCTGTCAATCCAAGCTATCCCTATTCAATCCAAATAGTGCTACTGAGGTTCAAAGATCTGAGTTCAAATGTGGCTAGCTTAGGACACCATTCTAGCTAGGTGACCCTGGGCAAATCATTTAAATTCTGTCTGTCTCAATTTCCTCGGGGATTATAATAACACCTGCCTCCCAGGGTGCGGATCCACTAAGACAATCATTGTAAAAAGTGTTTAGCTCAGGGCTGGGTATGTAATAAGCAGTGTGTAATGTGTTAGCTATTATCATTATTAATCCAGAACATGAAAACATAGGAATGAGTGTGCAAATCTCCAAGAGTAGTAGCAGACTCCGAGTAAGCAAATCTACTTGTCCCATCCTGAATTCTTGCAGTTTAAGTCCTATCAGTTATCCAGATCTCAAAATCTCTCTAACTGTGAGGTCTGATGTCAGGGAACAAATGAATATGAAGCCATGAAGTTACATGATGAGGGTGGTAAGACACCCCCACCATGACTAAAAATGGTGAATGTTGTGGGAGGTAGCGAATTACAAGTGTGACCTTTACCAGACTGATTCACTCCCGCCTTTGACTTTTCATAGAAACCCTCCCCTGATTCATTAGTGCTGAAAACTGTAGTCTAATCTTTTCTCCATTTCTTTGAGTCAGTGTTTATCCAAGCACATCCATACACACACAGACCAACGTATTTATAGCACTTTAAGGTTCACAAAATTATATATATATATATATATATATATATATATATATATATATATATATATACATATATATGTGTATGTATGTATGTATAAGTATATGTGAATGTCTATGGGTTTATTCTACACACTTGCTTACACGCTTATACACAGCAGCCCTGGAGTTAGTTACTCCAGGTGTAAGTAGTCCTTCTTTAAAAATGAGGAAACTGAGGCTCTTGGAGGTTAAGTGACTTTCATATAGCTATTGAATGATGGAACATATTATGAACTCAGATCTTTTAAACTCTAAATTTAGTCTATACATGCTATCTTCCGTACGTATATACACCTGACATATACACATGTTATATAGATGCATGCACACATACACATTCAGGGACACAGATTCATAAACATGTGCATGTGTGTAAATATATGTGCATGTGTATTTATTTGTGTGTGTATTGTGCATTTCTATTAGTATAGTGTGGTTGAAAGAATATCCTCTAAAGGGAAATATTTCTCTTTCCAAAGCTGTAACGTTACATTCATCTATGTCTTCCCTTTCTGTTTAGGCAAACCTTTCTCCTTAACCATCTTGAGGAGGAACTAGAGATTCTTTTTGTGAAATAAAAATCAGTATATGGGTTCAAAGGTCTATCCAGTGAATATATCTTTTTCTTTATGCACCATGCTGGAGTCTGAGAGTGAATGTCTATTAAGCATACCATGGGGGTCATTGTCCTAATGAGGACTTTATGCCTTTGAACCCAAAGCAAGTCTAAGATTAAAGATTATTTTAATAGGGTGAGGGGGTTGGGGAAGTGAAATAAGGAGCTTTTATCATCTTGTTACCAGTACTTAGGAAATGCTGGCTAACGCTGATGGAATGGCCCTGACTATTTGAAACAAAAGCACGTGTCTCCAGCACCCTGCCATTGTGAGCTTGCTTTATGTACTAATCCTTGTGTTTGAGTAGTGCTTCATCCTTTTCTAAGTACATTCGCAGACACTCTCATTTTATCCTTGTGACAACCCTGTGAGTTAAGTATGGCAGATAATATTAACCCCACCTTACAAATTAGGAAACTGAGGAGTGGAGTCAAGCAATTTCTTTGCTGCACATAGAAAGTCAATAGTGTAACTAAGATAGGAAGGAGCTCAGAGCCTCCCACCATATAGAATTGGGCTCTGTTCTACCATGTTGGCAAGTGTATTCAGTTTGGAGTTAGAGGACAAGTTGTTGTTTTTCAGTATCAAATTGAAATAGAAAAAATTGCTTCTCAGGACACTAACACTGTCCAAGTGGTCTTGAGAATGAACGTGTTTGAGAACCATTGCTCTGTAGTTACTTGGGACTGTGAATTAATAGGACATATGCAGTAAGGATGCTGCTCTCCCGCATGTTCTTATAAACCTAGCATCTTAATTGGGGACCCAAACATTCCTCACCTTTGCCTCATTTTTTCCTAAAGATACATAGATTGGCAGACATGCAGACAGACAGACAGACAGACAGATAGATGAATGCATGGATAGATCATAGGTAAGTAGGTAAATTAAAAGACAGATATATGATAGGCAGATTAAAAAGATAACATAAATTAGACAAAAGATAGATAATGGATAAGTGAACAGATGATAGATAAATTAGGTTGTTAGTCTATTCTTTTTGAAGGAAACTGATTAGATAGAAGATAAATAGCCCATAGAACTACATAGCTTTTCTCACCCAAACTCAATATATTTTTATATGTACCTATTGTATGTACTTAATCTGTGTCTATTCAGCCACATTGCATCTCCATTTAACATTTATGCCTTTTTAAGACTGTAAGCTCATGGCAATCAGGGTTTTATAACCTTGATATGCATCATTTAGTAATGATAATAAATGACCATTGTTGAATTGATTATTTTCCCTTGTCTTTCTTCACTCCCTTCCTTTTTTCTCTCTTTCTCTTTTCTCCCCTTCCCTCCATTTCTTTCTCTCTTCCACAGCTTAAGTAAGAAAGTTATGAATGATGAATGGGTTTTCTTTTAGTTTCCATCCAATCTGCCAAGAAAACTGGAAGTCATTATGTTATATGGAATGAAGATTGTGAATTTATAGTGGTAGGTAGATAATATTAACTTCATCTTCCAAATGAGGAAACTGAGGAGTAGAGTCAAACGATTTCTTTATTAACTAAGACAGGAAAGAACTCGGCACCTCCCATCACAGAGAATTGGGCTCTTTTCTTCTGTGATGGCACTTGTTTTCCACTGTTTACCAGGTCCATCTGTCTTTTCTTTGCTAGGCTTTATCAAACCCTGATGGAGGAATAAGGTTTTGATTTCTGGGTATATGAGAGGCCCTATACTATATGCTGGACAAACAGAATCAAAGGCCATTATCACTGCCTTCCATGACAGAATAGTGATGGAGAGAGGCCATCAATATAAAAAAATAAGAATTGATAGCAGTATTAATTTAAATTCCAAATGCAGACCAAAAGGTCTGGGGACTGGAGATCAGAGAGATCTCTATGAGTGAGTGGGAATGGAAGGATTCATAGAGTTGGTGAGACTTGGTCTAAATCTTGGAAAAGAAGTAGTAGCAGGGACAGCATTTCATGTGGGGGAATTCATATGAATGAGGGTCCAGAGGATGGAAAATGAAATGGAAGTGCAAATGGCAATGGGTAAATCAATTTGATTGGATCAGAAGGTTCATGTTGGAGAATGGGTAGAATGGTAGTTCTAGGCCAGATTGTTGAGGGCCTTGAATGCTAAGCCAATGCATTTGAACAGCATACTGTAGGCATTATGCCTGAAAGCATCCTATTTTATTGGAGTCATCTGGACAAAAGGCTGAGAGATATGCAAAGCCATGTTTTAAGAAGATTAATCTGGCAACAAATACAGGATAAATTTGAGATCTTTGAGGTAGGGAAGATAGAGATTAAGCTATTTTCTAAAAGTGCTTCTGATTTTTCATAAGTTTGAAAAAAAATTAAGCAGTGACTATACTGCATTTAAAAAAAAATAGTGTTTGTATTTTCTATTCCTAAGGCAATTAAACTTTTGTTAATAAGTTACTTGATCAAATAAGTAATTGATTTCACTGGCTTGACTCTGTATCTTATACCACTTCTGCATTTTTATTCAGATCAGAGAGTTGCTTACAATTTTCCTTATGAGATAGAGTTGCCAATAATTTCTGTTTAGATCAGGACAACTCACTTTCTAGTGCCAAATGAGAGAGGAAAATAGGCAAAGCATATGAGTCCCAAGATTGAAGTTTCTCCTTGAGACCATCCTGGCTCTATAATGTTATATTCATGAATTTAAAATATTACATTGAATATATTTACTTTCCCCCTATAAAAGTATTATAAGCATTAAGCCAGTCATAAAAATAATCACATGCCCAGATTCCCAGGTATTCAAATCTCACCATGAATCAATAATAATTTAAGTAATTTTACCATTAATTTTGTATTTAACAATACAGAGCAGTATGATTTTGAAGAGAAAGGGAAATTTGAGATGACCTGATCAATAATGTTATTTTATAAATAAAGAATTTCTGGCTCTGAGGTGTTTAATATTTTCCCCAAGAAACAGAGAAGGGACTTAAACCTAGGCTCCCTGATTACATATCCATTGTATTTTCCACAAAACCTACACATTACTATGTATGTTGGTTTTGGCTTCTCAGATGGATTTGAATAATTAACATTTTAAAATGTTTAAAACTACTATTGAAAACAGCATTTATGTAGTACTTTACAAATATCTCATTTTGTCCTCTCATCAATTCTGGGAGAGGAGAAAGTGCTCTTATTGTCTCCATTTTATATAGAGATGGGGAAATTGAGGTATACAGAGGTCAAATGGCCAAAGCATAAGTCCTAAAACTGAAGGCTAGATTTGAATCCCAGTCTTTTTCTGACTTCCATGCTCAAATCACTGTGCCACCAAGCTGTTTGTTTATTTTTTTCTTAACCAAGATCTTCTCCATTTCCTCCTTGATCCTTTCACTTTTGTTGTTGTATTCCTACTTCTCTTCAATGGAATGCATTTGAGACTGCTGATGTGTTTTGTTCTCTAAAGCCTCTGGCTTTATTCCTTCCCTTGAAGACTTTGTTCACTATTTTTAGCAGGTCCTATCAATCTATCTTATCTTGAAAGGAGACTCAGACTCTCTTTCTTTTGATCATTTCTCTGATCATCTTAAATGTCTTCCTGTTATAAAAGAAAAAAAGATCTCCCCTATTCCTGTGCCCAAATGTTTCAGCTTCCAAGAAATTAATTTCAGCTATTATCATAACATAATCAGAAAAGGTGGTAGTTTTCACAATCTTTTTTTTTTTTTTTCTTGCACCTAAATAAATTCTCTCAATTTTCCTGGCCCACTTCCAAGTATATTCCTGACTCCCAGCATGTGTATCTAAATAAGCATCCTTCAGTCTAAATATTTGGTTTCATGAGTCTTTTGTTGGTTACTTCCAACCCTCTCACCTTTTGTAGAAACACAGCTGATATCCCCTCCTCATACCATCCTCCTTATTTTGTGTAAAAAAGAAATAAGATGCTATATATTTAAATGCTTTTCTATTTCAGACTTTGTAGGGACATACAATAATTACAAATATAATCTTTCCCCCTCCTCAGCTTACATCCATGATCAAACATTTTTCTAATCTAAATTTTATCTTTCAAACTTGAACAATATATATGCTAAAGTCTCACTTCAGGATACAACCTGAGGCTGTAAACATTTATTAATTTCCTAGTGTATATATGTGTGTATGCATACACACATATATACATTAGGAAATATATATATATATATATATATATATATATATATATATATGACACTGTGCTAGACATTTAGATACAACCAAAACAAAACCAGTTCTCCCCCAATCTCCACAATTTTTGCTCCTAAAGCACTCCCATTCTTCTGGGAAGATACAACATGTTAACTGTTTACTATAACCTTGATAATCTGACAACCTGGGAGACCAGGAAATGCTTCCCAGGAGGGCTTGACACATGAACTGAGCCTCAAATGAATCCAAGAATGCTAAGTCAGAAGTCAGAAAGTAGTGCATTTTAGCATAGGGAATACCCTATACAAAGACATGGATGTGAAAGATAGAATATCATCTTCAAGGAAGAACAAGAGCCCATTGTGGCTCCAATATAGAATATGTGAATGGAAGAATTTGAAATCAGCCTAAAAACGTATCCTGGAGCCAGGCTGGGAATGCCAGCCTGAGGAGTTCTTATTTTATCCTTGAAAGAGTAGGGAAACATGGAAGGTTCATAATAGTATTTCATTTTTCCACCATTACATGTCAAGAACATTTTTAGCATTCATTTTTACAAAATTTTGAATTCTAAATTTTTCTCCCTCCCCTCTCCTCTTTCTTTTTTTTTTTTTTAATATTTTGTTTTGTTTTATAATAATTTTATATTGACAGAATCCATGCCAGGGTAATTTTTTTTACAACATTATCCCTTGCACTCGCTTCTGTTCCGATTTTTCCCCTCCCTCCCTCCACCCCCTCCCCTAAATGGCAAGCAGTCCTATATATGTTAAATATGTTGCAGTATATCCTAGATACAATATATGTGTGCAGAACCGAGCAGTTCTCTTGTTGCACAGGGAGAATTGGATTCAGAAGGTAAAAACCAACTCAGAAAGAAAAACAAAAATGCAAATAGTTCACATTCGTTTCCCAGTGTTCTTTCTTTGGGTGTAGCTGCTTCTGTCCATCATTTATCAATTGATATTGAGTCTTTATCAAAGAAATCCACTTCCATGAGAATACATCCTCATACAATATCGATGTCGAAGTGTAAAGTGATCTCCTGGTCCTGCTCATTTCACTTAGCATCAGTTCATGTAAGTCTCCCCAAGCCTCTCTGTATTCATCCTGCTGGTCATTTCTTTCAGAACAATAATATTCCATAACATTCATATACCACAATTTACCCAGCCATTCTCCAATTGATGGGCATCCATTCAATTTCCAGTTTCTAGCCACTACAAACAGGGCTGCCACAAACATTTTGGCACATACAGGTCCCTTCCCCTTCTTTAGTATTTCTTCGGGATATAAGCCCAATAGAAACACTGCTGGATCAAAGGGTATGCACAATTTGGTAACTTTTTGGGCATAATTCCAGATTGCTCTCCAGAATGGTTGGATTCGTTCACAACTCCACCAACAATGCATCAGTGTCCCGGTTTTCCCACATCCCCTCCAACATTCATCATTATTTTTTCCTGTCATCTTAGCCAATCTGACAGGTGTGTAGTGGTATCTCAGAGTTGTCTTAATTTGCATTTCTCTGATCAATAATGATTTGGAACACTCTTTCATATGAGTGGTAATAGTTTCAATTTCATCATCTGAAAATTGTCTGTTCATATCCTTTGACCATTTATCAATTGGAGAATGGCTTGATTTCTTATAAATTTGAGTCAGTTCTCTATATATTTTGGAAATGAGGCCTTTATCAGAACCTTTAACTGTGAAGATGTTTTCCCAGTTTGTTGCTTCCCTTCTAATCTTGTTTGCATTAGTTTTGTTTGTACAAAGGCTTTTTAATTTGATATAATCAAAATTTTCTATTTTGTGATCGGTAATAGTCTCTAGTTCATCTTTGGTCACAAATTTCTTTCTCCTCCATAAGTCTGAGAGATAAACTATCCTATGTTCCTCCAATTTATTTATAATCTTGTTCTTTATGCCTAAGTCATGGACCCATTTCGATCTTATCTTGGTATATGGTGTTAAGTGTGGGTCCATGCCTAATTTCTGCCATACTAATTTCCAGTTATCCCAGTAGTTTTTATCGAATAATGAATTCTTATCCCAAAAGTTAGGGGCTTTGGGTTTGTCAAACACTAGATAGCTATAGTTGGCTATTCTGTCTTATGAACCTAACCTTTTCCACTGATCAACTAATCTATTTCTTAGCCAATACCAAATGGTTTTGGTGACTGCTGCTTTATAATATAATTTTAGATCAGGTACAGCTAGGCCACCTTCATTTGATTTTTTTTTCATTAATTCCCTTGAGAGTCTCGACTTTTTATTGTTCCATATGAATTTTGTTGTTATTTTTTCTAGATCATTAAAATATTTTCTTGGATGTCTGATTGGTATAGCACTAAATAAATAGATTAGTGAGTATTGTCATCTTTATTATATTCGCTCGGCCTATCCAAGAGCACTTAATATTTTTCCAATTATTTAAGTCTGACTTTATTTGTGTGGAAACTTTTTTGTAATTTTGTTCATATAATTCCTGACTTTCCTTTGGTAGATAGATTCCCAAATATTTTATGCTATCAACAGTTATTCTGAATGGAATTTCTCTTTGTACCTCTTGCTGTTGGATTTTGTTGGTGATGTATAAAAATTCTGAGGATTTATGGGGATTTATTTTGTATCCAGCTACTTTGCTAAAATTGTGAATTATTTCTAATAGCTTTTTAGTAGAATCTCTGCGGTTCTCTAGGTATACCATCATATTATCTGCAAAGAGTGATAGTTTGGTTTCCTCATTGCCTACTCTAATTCCTTTAATATCTTTCTCGACTCTTATTGCCGAGGCTAGTGTTTCTAATACGATATTGAATAATAATGGTGATAGTGGGCAACCTTGCTTCACTCCAGATCTTACTGGGAAGGATTCCAGTTTTTCCCCATTGCATATGATACTTACTGATGGTTTTAAATATATGCTCCTGACTATTTTAAGGAAAAGTCCATTTATTCCTATGCTGTCAAGTGTTTTTATTAGGAATGGATGTTGGATTTTATCAAATGCTTTTTCTGCATCTATTGAGATGATCATATGGTTTTTTTTGGTTGGTTATTGATATAGTCAATTATGCTAATAGTTTTCCTAATATTGAACCAGCCCTGCATTCCTGGTATAAATCCTATTTGGTCATACTGTATTATCCTGGGGATGATTTTCTGTAATCTTTTTGCTAATATTTTATTTAAGATTTTAGCATCAATATTCATTAGGGAGATTGGTCTATAATTTTCTTTCTCTGTTTTCAACCTACCTGGTTTAGGTATCAGTACCATGTCTGTGTCATAAAAGGAAGTTGGTAGGACTCCTTCAATCCCTATTTTTTCAAATAGTTTATTTAGCATTGGAGTTAATTGTTCTTTAAATGTTTGGTAGAATTCACATGTAAATCCATATGGTCCTGGGGATTTTTTCTTAGGGAGTTGGTTGATAGTTTGTTCTATTTCTTTTTCTGAGATGGGACTGTTTAGGATATTTACTTCTTCCTCTGTTAGTTTGGGCAAGCTATATTTTTGGAGGTATTCTTCTATTTCATTTAAGTTGTCAAATTTATTGGCATAAAGTTGGGCAAAGTAACTCCTAATTATTGCTCTAATTTCCTCTTCGTTAGTGGCGAGTTCTCTCTTTTCATTTTTAAGACTAACAATTTGATTTTCCTCTTTCCTATTTTTAATCAGATTTACTAAGGGTTTGTCTATTTTATTGTTTTTTTCATAGAACCAACTCTTAGTTTTATTAATTAATTCAATAGTTTTTTACTTTCAATTTTATTGATCTCTCCTTTTATTTTTAGAATTTCTAGTTTAGTATTTGACTGGGGGTTTTTAATTTGTTCCTTTTCTAGCATTTTTAGTTGCAAGCCCAATTCATTGAGCTTCTCTTCTCTATTTTATGCAAATAGGCTTCTAGAGATATGAAATTTCCCCTTATTACTGCTTTGGCAGTATCCCATACATTTTGGTATGATGTCTCATTATTATCGTTTTCTTGGGTGAAATTATTAATTATGTCTATTATTTGCTGTTTCACCCAATCATTCTTTAGTATGAGATTATTTAGTTTCCAATTTTTTTTGGTCTACTTTCCCCTGGCTTTTTGTTGAATGTAATTTTCATTGCATTGTGGTCTGAAAAGGATGCATTTACTATTTCTGCCTTACTGCATTTGAGTTGGAGGTTTTTATGTCCTAATATATGGTCAATTTTTGTATAGGTTCCATGAACTGCTGAAAAGAAGGTGTACTCCTTTTTGTCTCCATTACATTTTCTCCAGAGATCTATCATATCTAACTTTTCTAGTATTCTATTTACCTCTTTGACTTCTTTCTTATTTATTTTGTGGTTTGATTTATCTAATTCTGAGAGTGCAAGATTAAGATTTCCCACTATTATAGTTTTGCTGTCTATTTCTTCTTGCAGCTCTCTTAATTTTTCTTTTAAGAATTTAGATGCTACACCACTTGGTGCATATATGTTTAATATAGATAGTGCTTCATTATCCATGCTACCCTTTAGCAAGATATAGCACCCTTCCTTATCTCTTTTAATTAGATCAATTTTTGCTTTAGGTTGATCTGAGATCAGGATGGCTACCCCTGCTTTTTTGACTTCACCTGAAGCATAGTAGATTTTGCTCCAACCTTTTACCTTTAACCTGCATGTATCTCCCCGCTTTAGGTGTGTTTCCTGTAAACAACATATTGTAGGATTCTGGCTTTTAATCCATTCTGCTAACTGCTTCCTCTTTATGGGGGAGTTTACCCCGTTCACATTTATGGTTAAAATGACCAATTCTGTATTACTTGCCATCTTGTTAACCCCGGTTTATGCTTTTCTCCCTTCTTTCCCCTTTACCCCCCTTTCCAGTATTAAGCTTGTGAGCACCACTTGCTTCTCACACCCCTCCCTTTTTAGTATCTCTCCCCCCACCCCTGCCTTAGAGTTCCTCCCCCTATCTTACCCCTTTCCCTCCCCTTCCGCTGGTACAATGTCCTTTCCACATCTACTTTCTAGAACAAGGTATACATGTATTCTTTATACATCTTTATAGCCGAAATATAGTTCCCAAGATTAATCTTTACCTTTTTAGATTTCTCTTGAGTTCTATATTTGTAGATCAAACTTTTTGTTAAGTTCTGGCTTTTTCATCAGAAATAGATGAAATTCGCTTACTTTGTTGAATGTCCATCTTCTTCCCTGGAAAAAGATGCTCATTCTCGCTGGGTAAGTTATTTTTGGTTGCATACCAAGTTCCTTAGCCTTTCGGAATATCATATTCCAGGCCCTTCGATCTTTTAGTGTGGATGCTGCCAGATTGTGGGTGATCCTTATTCTGGCTCCTCGATACTTGAATTGGGTTTTTCTAGCTGCTTGCAATATTTTTTCCTTCATCTGAGGGTTCTGGCATTTGGCCACTATACTCCTTGGTGTTTTGATTTTAGGATCCCTTCCAGTGGGTGATCAATGAATTCTTTCTATGTCTATTTTATCCTCTATTCCTATGACTTCTGGGCAGTTCTCTTTGATAATTTCCTGGAAAATAGTGTCCAGGCTCTTTTTTTCATCATGCTTTTCTGGGAGTCCAATGATTCTCAGATTGTCTCTTCTGGATCTGTTTTCCAGGTCTGTTGTCTTCCCCAGAAGATATTTCACATTCTTTTCCATTGTTTGATTTTTTTGGATTTGCTTGACTGATTCTTCTTGTCTCCTCGAGTCATTCAATTCCAATTGTTCAATTCTGATTTTTAATGAAGTGTTTTCTTCACTCACTCTTTTAAAATCTTTTTCTAATTGTCCAATTGAGTTCTTTTGTTCTGTGGAATTTTTTTCCATTTCGCCAATTTTGTTTTTTAGAGAGCTATTTTCTGTTTCCAGTTCACTAATCCTGTTTTTCAAGAATTTTATTTCTTTATCCACTCTCTCTTTAACTGAGTGGGATGACTTCTCCAGACTCTCTTGCCAAGCCTTCCTCTCCTTTTCCCATTTTTCTTCTAGCTCCCTTGTGAGAGCCTTTTTAATTTCCTCCATGAGATTCATCTGTGCTGAGGAACAGATGATCTCCTCCTTTGGGGATTCACCTGGGGACTGTCTGTTTTTAGTCTCCTCAGGATTTGGAGTCTGCTCTCTATCTGTATAGAAGATGTCAAGGGTTAAAGTCCTCTTCAGTTTTTTGCTCATTCTGTCAAAGAATCAAAGACAAACTAGCAAAGAGAGAAAAAGAAATCACCCCTAATTTGGAGTCTGCTTTTTGGGAGGAGGGGCTGGGTGGTATTACCGAGCTTCCTCTACAGACTGCGGGGGCAGCAGTGAGGCACTAGCCCGACTGTGCTGCGCCTGCGCTCTGAGATCCGAGAGCGTGCTGAGTCATTGTGGGGGGGGGGGGGAGGAGGGGGCGGCCAGGTCCCGAGAGACTCCAGCTGTTTGGGGTTGTATTCTTCGCCCCGGTGTTTTTAGCTTCTCTGCTGGGCTGCTGAATTGCTGCCAGGGCAAAGTATCCAGTCCTTTAGCGAAGCTCTCCCTGCAGAGATGGCTGCAATCACACCCCACCCCCTCTCCAATCTGCTTGGCTGTGAACTGCCTGCCATGCTCTCAGCTGCCTGCCCGCACCCTGCGCCCGATCCAAAACCGTCCCAGCCCTCACGCAAAAACAGACCTTTCTTGGTGAATCTCAAGGATGGCTTCTCTTGGTAACTATTTGTGGGTTTTTTTTTTTTTCAGTCAAGCATCAATTCAGAGGCTGGTAATGAAATGGATAGTGAGAGAAAACGTGGAGCTACACAGCTGTGTGCCTCCTCACCGCCATCTTGACCGGAAGTCCCCCCTCTCCTCTTTCAAACAAACATTTTGATATAGTTTATACTTATGCTGTCCTGTTAAATATATTTACATATTAGTCACAGGTGTGAAAGACAAAAGGAAAAAAAAACCTCAAAAAATAATAAAATAAGTGAAAAAATATGCTTTGATCAGTATTCAAAATCCATCAGTTCTTTATCTGGTAATGACTTACTTTGTGAGCCTTGGATCAGTATGTTGCTGAAAAGAGCTGAGTCAGTGATAATTGGTCATCACACAATATTGCTAGTATTGTTTATAATGCATTCTTGGTTCTGCTCACTTTACTTTGTGTCAGTTTATTTCATCAATTTTTCCATGTTTTTCTGAAATCTGCTTGTTCATTATTTCTTATAGCATAGGAGTATTCTATTACATTAATATACCACAGATTTTTCAGTTTTCTCCAACTTATAGGCATTCTTTCAATTTCCAATATTTTGCCACCATGAAAAGGGCTACTATAAATATTTTTGTACATGTAGATCATTTTCCCTTTTTTATGATTTCTCTGGGATACAGAAGCATAAAAGATTTTTGAGCTGAACAGTAATATGATCAGACTAATGCTTTCATAAATTATTTTAGTAGTTGTGGAGAGGACAGAGAGTGGGAGCTTGGATTCTTGATAGGAGTCTAAAGTACTGGTCCTGGTCACCTGGCTAGTAATATCAAATATATAGCATCTTCTTTGAAATAGAGACTTAATAAGCACCGTCCCTCATTTGATCTTTAAGACAATCCTGCAAAGTAGATGGTGTTATTATTCTTATTTTACATTTGAGGAAACTGAGGAAAATAGAGGTTAAAGGACTTGTCCAGGATTAAATAGCTAGTATTATAAATATGATATTAAATTAATTCATTATAATAATAGGTTATTAAATCAAATTAAATTTAAAAATTAAATTAAAATTATACATAAATAAATAATGTTAAATAAATAAATAGCTGGATTTGAATATAGCTCTTTCTGACTCTGGCTCTATCAATGCTACCAGAAGCTTCAGTAAGTAGCAGGGTCAATAGCTGAACTCAAGTGCTCTGACTCCATATCAATAAGATCAGAGGCCATCTACTCCAATCTTGGCATATTGCATATTAGGAGACTAATCCTCAAGGGAATTTAATGTCTTGTGCAAGGTTACACAAGCAGTAAATGTCAAAGTGGGAATTGAACCTAGGTTCTATGATTCTAGAGACCGTGTGCTTTCCTTTGTATCATGTTGTCTTTCATTTAATTTCTTCCTTGTCTTAAGGCTTACATTATTGCTTTCTGCCTTCTCTCAGTGCCTAGAACCTTTCAATATTATTTTACTTATTTTCCCCTTTCTTAAATTTGTTGACTGTTTTCTTCCTAATTATTATTTTTTTTTGTGAGTGCCAGAAGAGAGAGGGTTGAAAGAAACAGAACTAGGCTGATGGTCACATGTGTAGAGAGGAGAAGATGGATATGGGAGATATTGTAGAGATAGAGCCTTTTACAGAATTTGGCAACTTATAGAATATGCAGTGTGAAGGAGAGGGGAGTCTCCTCTGATAATGTTCAGTTCACCAACCTGCATCTCTCAAGGAAATGGTGGTGTCTTCAATAGAAATAAGGAAGTTTGGAGGATAGGGTAAATTGAGGAGGGGGTAAAATGAATTAATTTTGCTTTGGATTGTTGAGTTTCTGATGCCTTTGGGGCATCCAGTTGGAGGTGTCCAACAGGCAGTTGTTAATGTAGAACTGGAGCTAAGAAGAGAGATTTAGCACTGTGTATGTAAATTTGGCAGTTATCTGCATAGAGATGATAATTGAACCCATGGTAGCTAAGCTCACCAAGAGAGAAGACATGGAGAGAAAAGGATTGCTTATTTCCTTTGGTGATCAGTGTGAAGAGCCCCCAAACCAGTACTTCATATGCAATAAATGTCCTTTTCCAGCCTTTTTTTTGCTGGAAATCACTATTAGCACATAGCAAATTACCATGCTAAAATCACATCCTTTTCCTTTTCTCATATTCTCATTTTGCCTTGTGCATTTTTATGCTTTTTGTTTTGCACAATCACACTTCCCCCTCACCTCATCATGTCTGTATGATTTAAATTAGCCCCTTCAAAGCTTCCTTTAAGTTCTTTCTTTCCCTTCATTTGATCTGTAGCCTGGAGCAGCCCAGAGAATGCAGAAGACTTGCACAAGATTTTAATACCAGGAAGAGCCAGAGCTAGAATTTCAACCAGAGCCATCTGATATCAAACCTAAGCACTATTCTTTCTGCTACACCACACTGATGCTCACTCAACTCTGATGTATATTGTCTCTCTTTCTCTCCCCCCCACCCCATGTCCTCTCTTCTTGTGAGCTCTAGACAAAGTAGAATTCTCAATATTCTTTGTTCTGCAAGAACTAGTTTCCATGTGGTCTTGCTTTACCCCTTATTCCTCTATAGTAATTTGATATCTTCCTCCTTTTTTTCATTCTTTTCCATACCTTTCCTCCAATAAGTGGAAGTCAATCATCACCACTCCCCTATCCTCTAGTGCCTCTTCAATCTTTTCCTGAAAATACTTTTTGCTGCCTTCTCCTTTCCTTAAAACCCCAAGGGATTCTTCCTGAATTCCTTGGGCAGATGTTCCATTGTGCTTTTTTCCACTATTATTCTAGGTCTTTCCCTGAAGATAGGCTAATTTTGTCTGCCTTTCTATTATGATTATATAGTTTGAGATAGTTTGAATAAATATGCCCTTTTTCCTCTAAAGGTTATATTTGACTCTCTGTCTCTCTGTCTTTCTGTTTCTCTGTCTCTGTCTCTCTCTGTCTTTCTTTTTTCTCTTTCTCTCACTCTGTCTCTCTCTGTTCCATATGTCTTTGTCTGTCTGTCTGTCTGTCTGTCTTTCTCTTTCTGCCTTTCTTATCTTTGTCTCTCTCTCTCTTCTCCCCTGCCCCCTTTTCAGGAATTACTGGAGCATCATTTCACAATTATACCAACAATACATTAGTGTTCCAGTTTTCCCACATCCCCTCCAACATTTATCATTATCTTTTCCTGTCATCTTAGTCAATCTGAGAGATGTGACTTGGTACCTTATAATTATTTTAATTTGCATTTCTCTAAGTAATAGTGATTTGAAGCATTTTTTCATATAACTACAGATGGCTTTAATTTCATCATCTGAAAATTGTCTATTCGTATCCTTTGACCATTTATCATCTATCACATTAGAGAATGACTTGTGTTCTTATAAATTTAATATAGTTCTTTATGTATTTTAGAAATGAGACCTTTATCAGAAACATTGGCTGTAAAGATTTTTTTCCAGTTTTGTACTTCTTTTTGTACTTCCTGTTTCTGTTGGTTTTGCAAAACCTTTTTAATTTGATGTAATCAGAGTTGTCCATTTTATCTTTCATAAATGTTCTCTAGTTCTTCTTTGGTTATAAATTCCTCCCTTTGCAAAAAATCTGATAGGTAAATTATACCTTACTCTCCTAATTTGTTGATGGTATCATCCTTAATGCCCAAATCATGTACCCATTTTGACCATATTTTTTGTATGGGATGTAAAATATAGGTCTAATGACATTATCTTTTTTTAATTAAGCTACATCTTACTTCATAATTAATTTTTTTTTCCTAAAGAGAATGCATAGACTCTTTAACTGTAGTCAGCTAAAAAGATTCACCCCAAAGTTTCTGCAAAAGTTTTGGTTCTCAAAAATTGAGAAAAGATAAGTCCCTCCCTCTTTGCACTCATAGGGATTTGTAGCATGGAATTCTATATACACTATCACACCATCATTCCCCTTTTGAATATGCTTCTGTCTATGAGCTTTGCCATTACAACTAATTGTCTTTTTATCCTAAGTCTTCTCTCAGACTTTTGGGTTTTCTCGCTCTGCAATATCACTCAACCATACCTCTTCCATTGGTGAATTTGTTTTGGGGCTTCCATTTTAAGGATAGTCCCAAGATACTTCCACTTCATTCACATTTGGTCTATGATTCTAAAGAGTTTCCCACATATTTTTACATGAGTATCCTTTTTTGCTCTTTTCTTCCTCCTTTTTATATGTTAACTTCCTCTATGACAATATAAACTTCTTAAGAGATGTATTTTTGCTAATATTTATATCCCAAATGATTAGCACAGTGCCTGGCATACAGCAAGTACTTAATGAATCATGTTACCTATTCCCTTCTTATCTACTTCTTTGTTTTAAGGAATGGGTAGTTAGGTGAGGGAGGTGGATAAAGGATATATTAGAATTAAAGGTCCTTCAAAAAGAAAAGATATGAATAAAAATAATTTAAAAAAACACATCTTGGCTCTCCTACTCCACCAGTAGGGTGTCAAAAAAAAAAATCAGTTTTCTCTGCTTATCAAAATGTTTACTTCTTAGGATACAAATGACCACAAATATGTCCTTTGGGTTCATCCTAAATGTATTGCCTGTTACAGAACAAGTCCTTTCATCTTTTGTTACACGGGTCTTCCTTTTCAGTTATACTTCTACTTTCCTTTATCATCATAGAAGGTAATAGATTTGTTTTTTGTCTCTTTGTATCATGATCATAGATCTGTCATCTTCCCTCATAGAAAAACTAACTAAACAATTTTTCTTTTTTTTTTTAAACTTTTTTTTCTTTTATTATTCTTTTCCAATCTCTTTCTTTTATCTAGTACCAATTTTTCCTCTTCTCTGAAGTTACCTTCATATCTGATTGCTGACATTCATCGTGTCTCCAGCTGATGCAAAGAAAGGGAACAAATCTATGTTCAGGGTATCCAAATTCTCACAGCTCTGAGGCTCTTCCTATGGCTTCTACCCATGAAGTTTTGGGCAAGTCATTTACTCTCTATGAGCCTCCTCCATTTCTTTATCTGTAAGTTGAGGAGGTTTCATCAGCTGGCTGCTGAAGTACCTTCCATTTCTAAGTCTAAGATTTTATAATGCTCTCTTTTTTTAACCAATAAAAATTATATGGGTCAAATGACTTGATAAAGATCATTCAACTAGTTAATGACTGAGTCACAAATAGAACCTGATGTTCTTTGACTAACAGCCCAGTGATCATTTCACTCTGCTAAGCTCTACCCAAATCTCCTTTGATTCTTAAAACTGTACTTTGCTACAGAATTGGCATTGATATTGAAAGGGCTATTTTAGCTTGTCCAGGGGGAATTGGGGAAAAGCCACATGACTCTCTCTCTCTTTGACTAAGTAATTTGAAGATACCAACTTGGCACGTCTAGTGGCCAAGTTTCTTTTGTGTTGAGCAACCCTCTCCTTTACAAAAGCTTTTGCAATTTAAAAAATCGGACACTATTCCAGCTCTTTATTTCCCTTTTCTCCCATGTCTCATGTTACTTGAATGAGGGGGCTCTATGTTGATTGAACCTTCTATGTTCAGCTGTTTCAACTGGCAGCTTGTCTTTCTTCCCATGCTATGAGAGAGCTTTCAGAAATTTGGACTCAGGGCCTCTTCCCTGGCACCATGGAAGACAATGCTTCTGTTCAGGTAGACACTGCAGGTATAGGATTGCTCTGTGTTTGACCTCAGAGAGCTCAGTATCCCAGATTCATGCATCTTTATCCTTCTATTGGTTGTGTACTTTATGCAAATTGAAATATAACTGTGTGATCTCTTCTCAAAAGGGGAGGGAGGATTGCATTGTTTCCTTTCTTCCTGGGAAGTAGGAGAAAAAAGTAAAACAAATGAAGGAGAAGCAGGAAGAAGAAGGCAACAGCTGCAGTACCATCTTTTACCTTCCACAGGTTAATATGTGTTCCTCTTCAAAAGTATTTTTTTCTGCATTCTTTGATATAATTAACCTTCTCCAGTGCCTCATTGGAATCTGAAGATGATCATAGAATCTCTAAGATTTTGCAAGCAAAATTCAATCTCTGGTTCTGCAAGCTTGGAGAGCAAAATTTTGAGCATGAGCCCTGGAAAGAACTAATTATTTTCAATGTCTGGCCTGCGAAAATTTCAAAGGGCATTATCATTACTTAGGTGAATTGTTTTGTCCAGAGCATCTCTTGAAAATGGTGACCGATTTGTGGCTCTCTTCAACAATGAGATGATTCAGACCAGTTCCAATGATCTTGTGATGAAGAGAGCCATCTACACCCAGAGAGAGAACTGTGGGAACTGAATGTGGTTGATAACATAGGATTTTCACTCTTTTTGTTGTTGTTTACTTGCATTTTATTTTCATTCTTATTTTTCTGGTTTGATTTGATTTTTCTTGTGCAGCAAGATAATTGTATAAATATGTATGCAAATATTAGATTTAACATGTATTTCTACCATGTTTAACATATATTGGACTACTTGCCATCTAGGTGTGGGGGTGAAGGATGATTTTGCAAGAGTTAATGTTGAAGAATTATCCATGCATATGTTTTGAAAAATAAAAAGCTTTAATAAAAAATTAAAAAAAGAAAATGGTGTTCTATTGAGTCAAGTGGGTATTGTGATTTATTTCAGTTGAGACATTCCCACTTTTTCCAAAAAAAGAATAGTTCACATTTATAAATGTTTATAAAAGTTTATAAATGCTTAACATACTTTACCTGATATGATCCTCAAAACAGTGGTGTGAGATTGATGCCAATATTATTCCCATTTTAAAGATGAGGAAATTAAGATATTTACTCAAGATCATAAAGGTAGTAAATGTCTAAGGCAGGATTCAGACTCAAGTGATCTTGACTCAAAGTTCAGTACTCTGAGAACATTACACTTTTTCAATCCCAGAATCCCGGAGTGAGAAGTCACATAGGACAGCCTATACCTAAACAAAGGAGTTAAGAGGCCTTCTCTACAGAGCTCCAACTTATTTATCTAGGGCTCATAACACATTATTTTCTCTTAAGTTCTGGAAAAATTGGCCAATTTACATGAGACTCCATCTCTCATCTCCATGTCTTTGTATGGGTTGCCTCCCATGCAGAGAATGCTCTTTCTCACTTCTGCTTCTTACAATGGCTAGACCTCTTCAGGACTCAGCTACATTGGATGCAAGAGATCTTTCCTATTTCACCTTACTAGTATTTCCCTTGAATTTTTCTGATATTTGCTTTGTATATATTCTGCATATATGCTTTGTATATATGCCGTGCCTTCCTTCCAGCTTCTACTTTGCCAGTAGAAAATAAGTTCATAGAGTATAAGAAAAGTTTCATTTTTGACTTTGTATTTTAAGTACTTCAAATAGTGACCTATACCTAATATTTTCTTTTTAAAGTTCATTTCAAAACAAATACAAAACAAAAAAGATTTTAAAATTTATTTCAAAATTTAAATACAAAAAAAAAACACAAAATGAAGAAATTTCTATGCATGTAGCACAACACAAGAGAGGATTCAATATGAATCAATAAATTTTTATATTACAAAAAACACAGGTAATAAATCCTACATATTGGTTTTCAAAATACCATGCTTCCTTTTAGGTTTCTTTCATGCTGTGCTGTGCACTTTTTATTTTATCTTTTCCTCCCTCCCCCATACATTCTAAATGAATGCTTATCGAATAGAACTAAAATGAAATCCTTTCTATAGTACTTGAAAGACATTCAGTCAGGCTTTGCTTAATATCACCATTGTGATTGAACTCACTACCCCCAGAAGTAACCCATTCCACTTTTAGATGGCATTTACTTTAGGATATTTTTTCGCCCTTACTTTGAACCTGTGTCTCTCCCCGCTTTCTCCCCACACCAGTTACTTTCCAACTATTTCCAATTCCATTTAGGTCTGATCATTGAGATCAGATGCCTTTACATTCCGGTTTGGATTTCTCAGGATTCTTTCTAGATTTTCATTTTTATTCCTAAAATATTAAACAATGAACTGAAGAAATGATCCCATATATAGTCTGACCAGAACAGAGTATAGCAATAATAACCTAGTCATTCATTCAGTTAACAAACATTAAGAGCCCAATTTCCCTAGAACTCTGCTAAACATGTTGGACTACAAAGACAAAAACAAAGCTCTCTTAGCCTTCAAGGGATTTATAGTCTATTGGAGGAAAGTAAAATGTACACAGATAAATAAATAAATAATGTGTACAAAATTAATGAAAAATGATTTCTTGGGGATGGGGGTATCAGGGTAGGATTCAGATAGATGTTTGAACTTGAGCTGAGCTTTGAAAGAAATTAAGAGGGACAACATTCTAAACACTGGGGACAGCCTATACAAAGGCACAGCAATGGAGATGGAATGTCATATAAATGAAATTGGCATAACACACCTAAACTGCTAGGAAAGAATCAGTTTGGAAGGGGTTATAAATGCCAAAAAAAAAAAAAAAAGAGTTTGAATTTCATCCTAGAGCTGAATGAAAGTAACTGGAACTTTTTGAGCAGAAGATGGAGTCTTAGAATTTTGTTTTAGGAATACCAGTTAGGCAATTGAGAAGAGAGTGGATTGAAGAATACTGGATAGAAGGAGTTCAGTTAGGAAACTGTTATTATAATCCAGAAAGAAGGGATAAAGGCTCAGACTAAAGTAGTGGCTGAAGAAATGGGGGGAAAGGGATGAGTGTGAGAAATGTGGAAATGGAATTAATACAATTCAGCAATTGAATTTATATGAACATGTCCAACATTTGAAAAAGAAGGCAGAGTAAATGACCTGAAGTTGTTAACCTGGGGGACTCCAAAGATAGTGAGACTTTAACAGAAACATGGATATTATTTTTAATTATTTTAGTTATTTAATTTAATAACATTTTTATTAGTTTTAATTATTTTCTACCAATTACAAATAAAGACAATTTTAATGTGCATTTAAAAAAATTGAGTTCCAAATTCTCTCCTAGAAGGCCTTCTACTAGAAATATTAAACAATTTTATACAGGTTATATATATATATGTATTATCATGTAACATGTTTTCATATTAGCCATATTGTGAAAGATATGGATTAAAAAACGAAAAAAATGAAAAAAAATAGCATGCTTGATTTGCATTCAAACTCCATTAATTCTTTCTGTGGATGTGGATATAAATCATAAGTCCTTTGAAATTGTCTTGGGTTGTATTGCTGAGAATAGCTAAGTCATTTACAATTTCATTGCACAATATTACTGTTGTTGTATACAATGTTCTCCTGATTCTGTTCACTTCATTTTGAATCAATTTATGTAAGTCCTTCTGTTTTGTTCTTTTCTGAAATCATCCTGCATATTGTTTCTTATAACACTATATAAATATGTATATTATATATATGTGTATATATATGTACATATATATGTGCATATGCATGTGTGTGTTTAGAAATATATCCTTTTCCCTTTAAAAAAATATCTTTAGGATACAGACCTAATAGTGGATCAAAGGTTATGCTCAGTTTGATTGTCCTTTGGGAGTAGTTCCATATTGCTCCTCAGAATTGTTGGATCAGTTCACAACTTCACCAACAGAGCTGTTTTAATTTGCATTTTTTCTAATCAATAGTGATTTAGAGCATTTTTCATATAACTATAAATAGCTTTCATTTCTTTATTTGGAAACTGTTTATATCATTTTACCACATTTCATTTAGGGAACGACTTGTATTCTTATACATTGCACTCAGTTCTCCATATATTTTATTTTATTTTTTTACAATAACTTTTTATTGACAGAACACATGCCAGGGTAATCTTTTACAACATTATCCCTTGTATTCACTTCTGTTCCGATTTTTCCCCTCCCTCCCTCCACCCCCTCCCTGAGATGGCAAGCAATCCTTTGCATGTTAAATAGGTTACAGTATATCCTAGATACAATATATGTGTGCAGTACCGGACAGTTCTCTTGTTGCACAGGGAGAATTGGATTCAGAAGGTATAAATTCCCTGGGAAGAAAAACAAAAATGCAAGCAGTTTACATTCATTTCCCAGTGTTCTTTCTTTTCTCCATATATTTTAAAGGAAGTAAAAATTTTCTTCTCAGTTTTCAGTTTTCCTTTTAATTTTGGCTACATTGCTTTTGTTTGTGTAAACCATTTTTAATTTAATGTAACCAAAATCATCCATTTTTCATCTCTTAATGTTCTCTATATCTTGTTTGGTTATAAATTATTTTCTTCTTCATAGATCTGACAGATAAACTATTTCTGAATCTTCTAATGTGTTTATATGCCCTTATGTCTAAATCACTTAATTTGACTTTATCTTGTTACAGTGTAAAATGTTAGTTTCTGTCATATTGTTTTCTAGTTTTTCAAGTATTTTTATGGTCAAATGATGAGTTCTTATCCCAAAAGCCTGAGTTTGGGGATTTATCAAACACTAGATTACTATGATCATTTACCATTGTGCCTTATATACCTAATCTATTCCTTTGATTCACCATTCTGTTTCTTGACCAGCATCAGATTGCTTTGATGATTATGGCTTTATAATACAGCTTAAAATCTAGTATAGCTAGACCATAATCAGGGATGTTAGAAAGAAGAAAAAGATGGTATTTTAGATATTTTGATTATGAAATAACAATGAGGCATCCAGTTGGAGATATCCAATGATGAAGCTTATTAGAAAAACTAAGGCTGGATATATCCATCTGATCATATATGTACGTGTCACGTGGTCAGCACATAACTTATGAAGGTATATGGAACTGCTAAAATCATAAGAGAGAAAGAAGATAATGAGAGAAGAAAAGAGAATTCAAGAGATAGTCCTATAGTATATTCACATATATGGGGTTTGTAGTAATGGGTGATGACCCAGCAAAGAAGACCAAGAAGAAATTTCCAGACAAGTAGAAGATTTATCAGGAGAGATTGATGTCATTAAAAGGAAGGAAGATGTATCTGTCCAGGAGAAGGGAATGATGATTGGTGTCAAATGCTACAGTAAAGTCAAGAGGACTAAAAAAAGGATTTATCAATTAAGAAATCATTGATGATCTTTCAGAGAGAATTTTCGATTGAGTGATGAATCTAAGATCTAAATTGGAACAGATGAAGTAATAAAATAGAAGAAAGTGGACACACAGTGTTTTCCTATGAGTTTTTCTGTGAAACATAAGAGATAAATAGGAAAGTAACTTGAAGGGTACTGGAGTCTAGTAAGGTTTTTGTTTCTGTTTTTAAAGAATGGGAACATCTGAGGATGCTTCTAGTTGGCTTAGAAGGAGTCAGTAAATAGGGAGAAAATGAAATTATGGAGCAAAAAGATGATCACAGAGGAGTTGTCTTTGACTACTTTTTCATTAGAAACTATAGCAAAAAAGAAGAGAATAAATGATGTTAAGTAGCTTTGAAAATAAGAAAGAAGAGGGAACTTATGGCAAATAGCCCTATTTTCTCAGTCAGGTATCAGATAGTATTTTCTTATGAGAGGAGAAATGAAAGGAATATAGAAAGCTTAAGGAAATAAGAAATAGTTTGCAGCTCTTAAAGGATACTGATATAGAGAATCAGTTTGGAAAGAATGAAATTAGGCCCAGTTGACATTAGATAACAAACTTGTAGTGAAACCAGTTAACATGACCATGTGATCTTTTCCAATTCCCTGTAACTGTCTGACTAAATTTAACTGAGATTGTATCAATTTTTTGACTACTATATTATGTAATGGGCTCACATTGAGCTTTTTCAGATATTGCCTCTTTGTGCTCACTGCTTTCTTTCCCAGATATTCACTATCTCTTTATTAATCCATTCTAGATTTTTATAGGAATTGAATTCAAGTTCTCAATATTTATACATAGTAAATGCTTTATCTTCCCTTTTTAAAAAAAAACTAATATGATATTTGCCTTTCTAAAATGTCTTGGTTTTTCTCCCAAGCTCCAAAATTTTCTCTGAGAAAATTTTGGAGCCTGGGAGAACCTTGTTCATTTGCATCTGATAGCTTGAACCCGATCAAGACAACTAGGTGTTTCCTTAAAATAGTCAGTAGCATCTACTTAAAACCATCAATAAGCATCATATGTAATGGTGATAAACTGGAAACCATTTTCAATAAAATCAGGAGTGAAACAAGATTGCCCACTATCACCATTACTATTCAATATTGTGTTAGAAATGCTAGCTTTGGCAATAAGAGAAGAAAAATAGATTAAAGGAATTAGAATAGGTAATGAAGAAACCAAATTATCACTTTTTTCAGATGATATGATGGTATATTTAGAAAATCCCAGAGATTCTACTAAAAAGCTATTAGAAATAATCCACAAGTTTAGCAAAGTTGCAGGATACAAAATATATCCACAAAAATCCTCAGCATTTTTATACATCACTAACAAAATCCAATAGCAAGAAATATAAAGAGAAATTCCATTTAAAATAACTGTCTAGAGTATAAAATATTTGGGAATCTATCTGCCAAGGGAAAGTCAGGAACTATATGAGCAAAACTACAAAACACTTTCCACACAAATAAAGTCAGATCTAAACAATTGGAAAAATATTAAGTGCCCTTGGATAGGTTGAGCAAATATAATAAAGATGATAATACTATCTAAACTAATCTATTTATTTAATGCTATACCAATCAGACTTCCAAGAAATTATTTTAATGACCTAGAAAAAATTACAACAAAATTTATCTGTAAGAACAAAAGGTCACAAATTTCAAGGGAACTCATGAAAAAAAAAATCAAATGAAGGTGGCCTAGCTGTACCTGATGTAAAACTATATTGTAAAGCAACAGTCACCAAAACCATTTGGTATTGGCTAAGAAATAGACTAATTGATCAGTAGAATAGGTTAGGTTCACAGAATAAAATAGTCAATAACTATAGCAATCTATGAGGGGAAAAGACCCCAACTTTTGGGACAAGAATTCATTATTTGACAAAAATTGCTGGGAAAACTGGAAATTAGCATAAAGAATGATATTATAAATTAATTAGAAGAACATAGCATCGTTTACCTCTCAGACCTGTGGAGGAGGATGGAATTTGTGACCAAAGAAGGACTAGAGATCATTATTGATCGCAAAACAGAAAAATTTTGATTATATTAAGTTAAAAAGCTTTTGTACAAATAAAACTAATGCAGACAGGATTAGAAGGGAAGTAATAAATTGGGAAAACATTTTTACAGCTAAAGGTTCTGATAAAGGCCTCATCTCCAAAATAGAGAATTGACTCTAATTTATAAGAAATCAAACCATTCTCCAATTGATAAGTGGTCAAAGGACATGAACAGACAATTTTCAGATAATGAAACTGAAACTATTTCTAGTCATATGAAAAGGTGTTCCAAATCATTATTGAGCAGAGAAATGCAAATTAAGACAACTCTGAGATACCACTACACATACCTGTCAGATTGGCTAAGGTGACAGGAAAAGATAATGTCGAATGTTGGAGGGGATGTGAGAAAACTGGGACACTGATGCATTGTTGGTAGGGTTGTGAATTGATCCAACCATTCTGGAGAGCAGTTTGAAACTATACTCAAAAAAATTATCAAACTGTGTATATTCTTTGATCCAGCAGTATTACTACTGGGCTTATAACCCAAAGAGATATTAAAGAAGGGGAAAGGACCCATATGTGTAAAAATGTGGCAGCCTTTTTTGTAGTGGTTAGAAACTAGAAACTTAGTGGATGCCCATCAATTGGAGAATGGCTGAGTAAATTGTGGTATATGAATATTATCGAATATTATTGTTCTGTAAGAAATGACCAGTAGGATGAATACAGAAAGGTTTGGAGAGACTTACATGAACTGATGCTGAGTGAAATGAGCAGAACTAGGAGATCATAATACACTTCAACAATAAGACTATGTGATGATCAATTCTGATGGACATGGCTCTCTTCAACGATGAAAGGATCCAAATCAGTTCTAATTGATCTGTAATGAACAGAACCAGCTACACCCAGAGAAAGAACACTAGGAAATGAGTGTGGACCACAACATAACATTTCCACTCTTTCTGTTATTGTTTGCTTGCATTTTTGTTTTTTCTTCTCAGGTTATTTTTACCTTCTTTCTAAATCTAATCTTTCTTGTGCAATAAGATAACTATATAAATATGTATACATATATTGCATTTAACATATATTTTAACATATTTAACATGTATGAGACTACCTGCCATCTAGGGGAGGGGGGAGAGGGAAGGAGGGGAAAAGTTGGAACAGGTCTTGCAAGGGTCAATGTTGAAAAATTACTCATGCATATATTTTGTACATAAAAAGCCATAATAAAAACAAACAAATGAACAAACAAACAAATAAAGACAACTGGGTGCTTTCTTACTTAAGTTGATTTTCAATTCTCCATCAGTCATTTTTGTTCTATTTTTTTTCCAGGCCAAAGATTCTTCTCTTTAACAGAGAAAATGAGATCAAATGAAATAGTGTTTGTAAAGTTCTTAGTACAGTATCTGGCACATAATAGGTGCTTATTAAATGCTTATTCTCCTCCTTCTCTTTCTTTTATCTTGCTCTTTTCTTCAGTACAGCTAATAATGATCCCTTTTTGTTATTTTTAGCTTTCCTTACTAGCTTCACCACATAATGTGTTTTAATGCTCTAAAACTCTATTGTTACATGACCTTTCCCTATTTTAATGTGAATACTCTATGACCTACTCTTACTTCCATCATTGTTATGTAGCAATAAGACATAGGAACTGGACCTATAATTCCATGCATATGGGAAAGTACTGGATAAGTAACCTTCCTCTAGAATTGAATGTTTGACAATTTATATACAAGTTATAATTTTAGAGAGCAAGGATAGATAACTTACTCTGGTTCACACATAGCCTCAAAAGCCCACATAAAATGTACAAATTATAGGTAAAAAGCATGAGGACAAGATACAAATTTTAAGGTACAAAAGACAAATTTCACTTTGCAATTGTCATTGAAATTTGTTGGCATGAGATTCATGGATGAAACATAGCTCTCAAAATGTCTACTTTATCTTAAAGGAATAGAGTAGATAAAAGAGCAGGGATTCAAAATAGCATTGTATCTGAAGAAGATACACTCATGTGAGAAAATCCAGAATGGATGGAAAAGTTTGAGCCTAATAGAGAATGTTTAGGTAAAGATATTGTCAGAAGCAAGAGGAAGTAAACAAAGAATTTAGGAAAGCCATCTCAAGTTTGGCTCAGTAGGAAAATATAGCAGTGATGGGTTATTTAATTTACCTGAAGACCTTCCAGAGCTCTCTTTATGTCCAAGGAAGAGTAACTAACAATCTCTCAACTTGCTCTAATAACATCATCCTTCAAAAGGTAAAGAAACTGTTTTTCTGGATCTGATTTTTAACAAAGAGGACCAGTTTGCTGGTGTGAGAATGAAGAGAACACCAAAACATAAAGGATGATTTCACCAGATCTGTGGCAGAGGAAAGCAAAGTTGGACATTGTCTGACAAACACCTTAGATTTTAAGAAAGTAGGTTTCAGAAGGTTCAGAAAAAAAGGATAAAATGGACATAATGACAAATTCCACAGGCGAAACACTCAAGAATGAAATTCTGGGGATACAAAGGAAGATAATCTCAACAATAAAAGGAGTTGTCTCAGGAGACCAATATAAATACATGATTCTTTTTCCTTCTTTATGATTCATCAACTGACAGTTTCCCCCCCCCCAAAAAAAAATCTATATACAGAAGGTGAGGCAGAATGATATATGAGATGAAAGAGGTCAAACGCAAATAGGGGTAATAGTTTTTCTTCTGTACTGAAATTTTTGTAGGATTTTTTCCTTTTTTTTCTAATTGCTATTGCAAGCATTTCCAGAATTATGACTGTTAAGGACCATGCCTAAGTGAAGGGACAGGTCAGTCTCTGAGAGTCTCCATAACTGTGGGTCATAACATCTGAAGGAGTTGCAAAGCAGCCTTTACTGACACAGATATTGCTTGTGGACTAGTAATGAAATAAATTGGAGGCAGAGGGAAGAGGAGAGAGGTCAGACAACGCAATGGACTTTCATTCAGAGAGGTCAGAGAACAACAGCTGCCACTCAGTCTCCTTTTATTATCATCCTTCTCCTCTCACATGAAGAGATCCTTTCTACAGGTCTGACTCAGACCTTCAGCAGCCATTGGAAGGTGGCTTCTGTATCACAACGTATGACAAGTAAAAGTGGATTGAGGAGGCGTACTTGATTTACTTCGGTATTGGTTGGAAAAATTTCCAGTGTTTCCCATTGCTCTAGTTTTTTTTTTTTTTTTTTTTTTTTTTTTAGATATATGCTTTTTATTATATTAATGATTAGCATTTTTGCCCTGTGATTTTAGGCTTCAAAACAATACAAAAGCCTCCCAAAACAAACAAACCAAAAAAAAAAATCCAAAATAACTCCCAAAACTGTACTCTATTTTGTCAAAGTTGTCTGTGAAAGCTATAATCAGAAATTTTGGATTTTTAAAATGTGATTAATTGTATTCATTGTTTTTGCAGTATGCTTACCTACCTGTCAATCTAGTTTGGCCATAATAGAAAAATATAACTCTCTCTCTCTCTCTCTCTTTCTCTCTCTCTCTTTCTCTCTCTCTACCTCCCTTTCTCTCTCTCTCTCTCTCTCTCTCTCTCTCTCTCTCTCTCCCTAAGTGGAGAGAAAGAGACTTTATTATTTCCTGATTTAGATATTACAATCATATTTGTTCCTTAAAGAAGTTAGAGTGTTATTAGTCTTACTTATTGATAACAAATGGATATATTCTAGGTATTTAATGGTTTTTAAACATTTGGTATAATTTATGTGAATCTATTTAGATCATAATCTTTTTCTTTTCTAGGTTGTATATGTGTGTATGTATGTGTGAACCCTAAAATTTCACTTTTTAAGATTGATTCCAGGCAAACACAATATTACCAACTTTTATATGATATACTCTATCTGTAGTTTAGCACAAGTAATTCTTATAAATTACAATTCAGAAATCCAATCCTATTCTAAGACATTTTCTTAACCTCCCATTTACAAGTTTTCTGTAAATATATTTTTTCTATTCAAATGTTCTCCTCTTTTATGAATAGCAATGAAAATAGTTCCCAGAAGATTCTGGGAAGATGGTGGAGTAAGTTAGAAAATTCCAAGCTTCCCAGATTCCCCCCATAACACAAACAAAATTCACTGAGAGCAAACATAGACTGGTGAAAAACAATTAAAATTTGGCCATATAGGCGTCATCTCAGGACAATGAGAGAAAACCTGAAGACTTACACCAGAAAAATCAGTGTGAAGTATAAACAGCTCTAGACTAGCTCCATAGAAATTTTAAGTGGGGAGCCTTGGGCTAGCTGGGTTTTGAGCTAGCCTCAGCCTGAAACACAAGAACTTTCACTTCCTGCACAGACTGGGGAGTTGGGGAAAATCTCAGAAGATTGAGGGAACCTCAACTGATTAGGAATGCCAGCAGCACATGCTCTGGCAAATGCAGAAGCCGTGGGGCAAAATCTCTAAGAAACTGGGGGGGAGGAATAGAATAAAGTGGGGTATAGAAGGGTGTGTAGATTAATGGAAATGGGATAAAGAGAAAGGAAAAGGGTGGAGAAAGAAGAGGAGGGATCAATGGAGGGAAGGTTAATTAATAACAAGGCAAGCTAACTGGTAGAAATAAGATAGAAGACTTAAGAGGAATAGGAAATAAGAAATATACATAAACATATACAAAAATATGCATAAACAATGATCAGGAGTAGAATTTATTAGAAAAAATAGGGCTAGTAATCATTGATCTCAAAGTCAAACTTAAAGATTCAATCAAAAGAGAAATCTACATTATATGTCAGCCATATTAACATTGTTTTAGTTTATGTATGTGTATAAGTGTGTATGTGTATATATGTGTGTATATGTGTGTAAGTATGTAAGTATATAAGTGTATGTATGGGTGTATACAGATATATACACTGTGTATGTGTACATATATGGGTGTATATATATACACACAAGAATATTTCTGTGTTTAACTGCTTGGAGGAGAGAGGGATAAAAGGGGAAAAAAATAAAGCAGAGAATAACAACAAAAAATCCTACAATGAAGCAAAGATGGACAGCTCTGAACACACAGGATAGTATTTATTATATAGGCTTTCTTGATATGGAGATTTATTGTTACATATTTTGAATCTTCCCTGATATTCTTCTGGGCATGTCACTTTTGTTTTCCTTTTTCTATGAAATAAATAAAAAAATAGTTCTAGATTCCCTCTGGTGATATCATAGGTGCCCATCTTAATCCCAGAACTAGCCAATAATCATTAAGTTTGACAATCCTTCTCACATGGGCCAGTGTCACAAGGGCAAAATCCTTGCCCTCTCGCTTCAATTCTATCACCATTCCAGTCCATTTTCTACTTGGTCACTAATTTCACCCATAATCTGGTAATTTAATTTAACATAATATCAGTGCAGCCATTCTCTGGGTCTAGGACAATTACTGATGACAGCCCATTTCTGATGCTAATAGAAAAAATAATGATTCTGTAAATTTTTAGAGCAGATGGATAGTTATTTTTGGTTATATAAAGTGGATGCTTAAAATGAAATCATTTTGTCTAAACTAGGAGAATTTTGCATATGATATAGTGAAACTCAGCCCTATAGAGGACAGTAGTTAGCTTATCATTGATGGATCAATTTAGAACTGCAGTGAATTGTGATTTCTTTTGGTTTTGCTCTGTGATAATTTCATATCAATCAAAGGGATGCCTGGTGATTCCATAAATGACTGGAAGGAATCACCAAAATAGGGAAGCCTCAAGAAAATATAGATATGATCAAGGTTGTTCATTTTTCTTCTTCTCCTCCTTCTCCTTCTCTTTCTCCTTCTCCTCCTCCTCCTCCTTCTCCTCTTTCTCCTCCTCCTCTTCCTCCTCCTTCTCTTCTTTCTCCTCCTCCTCTTCCTCCTCCTTCTCCTCTTTCTCCTCCTCCTCTTTCTCCTCCTTCTCCTTTCTCTCTCTCTCTCTCTCTCTCTTTCTCTCTCTTTCCTCCCTATCCCTGCATATTCCTCTCCCCAATACTCTCCCTTCTCACCACCCACAAACAGAACTGCCTTAGATCTCATCATCTTAGGATCTGTTTTTATTTATTTCTAAGATGATAATCTGAGAAATCAAATGCTACTGTTTAATTGAAGAGAAAACTAGACTTCTAATCTCCCTTTGCCTTCTAAAAACAATATTCCCATCTTGGTGCCTCTAAAATGGAGATATCAGATAGTAAGAGAAGATGATAGTTGTCCCTTGGAGGAGAGAGGAAAGTTTCAGAGACGGCAACCTTCTAGCATCCCTTGGATCACATTATATAGGTGTGAATTTATATTGCTTATGTATAAGGATGAGCATTTTGTCAAAAATTCTGAGGAATAAACATTCACAAAATGATTTACCCATTCCCTTATCCTGGGGACTGAATTCTCCAATTCTCAATTTACAGAATATTAGAGTTGTAAGGAACTTTACAAATCAAGTTTTCAATTCTTTATTTTATAGATAAGGAATGTTGTCAGCAGGGCCAGGAGATCATAATATACTTCAACAACAATACTATATGATGATCAATTCTGAAGCCCTCTTCAACAATGAGATGAACCAAATCAGTTCTAATGGAGCAGTAATGAACTGAACCAGCTATGCCCGGTGAAAGAACTCTGGGAGATGACTATGAACCATTATATAGAATTCCCAATCCCTCTATTTTTGCCTGCCTGCATTTTTGAATTCCTTCACAGGCTAATTGTACAATATTTCAGAATCCAATTCTTTTTGTACAGCAAAATAACAGTTTGGTCATATATACTTATTGTGTATCTAATTTATACTTTAATATATTTAACATGTATTGGTCATCCTGCCATCTGGGGGAAAGGGTAGGGGGAAGGAGGGGAAAATTGGAACAAAAGGTTCGGCAATTATCAATGCTGTAAAATTACCCATACATATAACTTGAAAATAAAAAGCTATTAAAAAATTTAAAAATATATAAGGAATGTTGTAAGCCAGAGAAGATAAACAAATTGCCCAATATCATCCTCTCTGTAGAAGAGTTAGGAATGAAAATATCTTCTATCTCCTAGTTCAGAGCTCTTTACATACAATATCATTTTCTAGATCTAAATAATTAAGTTAACATGAAATTGGAATTGGAAAATTTATTCTGAGTATTTAAACAGAGATATCTGAAAATGCAATTTAACTGCATATAACATGAACTGATTACCTTCTATGTGAAAGGCACTATGAAGGATATGATTCTGCTTGTGGTCCCTGGCCTCATGGAATTAACAGTCTAGTAACAAGTAGGTGTGAATACACACAAAGCATTTCAACATATGAGAATGTGAAACTACAAACAATAACAATGATCAGGAGTTGAATTTATTAGGAAAAAAAAGTAGGGATAGTTAGTAATCATTTATCTCAGACAAAACCAAACTTTAAAAAGATTCAATCAAGAGAAATCTACATTATATGTCAGTCATATTAATATTGTTTTATATATATGTATGTATATGCACATACATATGTGTGTATGAATGTAGGTGAATGTGTATATGTATGTATGTATAGGTAAATATATGTATGTGTGTATATGTATATATATATATATCTCCATATTTACTTATTAATAACTTTTTATTGACAGAACCCATGCCAGGATAATTTTTTACATCATTATCCCTTGCATTCACTTCTGTTCCGATTTTTCCCCTCCCTCTCTCCATCCCCTCCCCCAGATGGCAAGCAGTCCTTTACATGTTAAATAGGTTACAGTATATCCTAGATACAATATATGTGTGCAGAACCGAACAGTTCTCTTGTTGCACAGGGAGAATTGGATTCAGAAGGTATAAATACCCCGGGAAGAAAAACAAAAATGCAAGCAGTTTATATTCATTTTCCAGTGTTCTTTCTTTGGGTGTAGCTGCTTCTGTCCATCCTTGATCAATTGAAACTGAATTAGCTCTCTTTATCAAAGAGATCCACTTCCATCAGAATACATCCTCAAAAAGTATCGTTGTTGAGGTATATAAAGATCTCCTGGTTCTGCTCAGTTCACTTAGCATCAGTTCATGTAAGTCTCTCCAAGTTTCTCTGTATTCATCCTGCTGGTCATTTCTTACAGAACAATAATATTCCATAACATTCATATACCACAATTTACTCAGCCATTCTCTACTTGATGGGCATCCATTCATTTTCCAGCTTCTAACCACTACAAACAGGGCTGCCACAAACATTTTGACACATACAGGTCCCTTTCCCTTTTTTAGTATCTCTTTGGGATATAAGCCCAGTAGAAGCACTGCTGGATCAAAGGGTATGCAGTTTGATAACTTTTTGAGCATAGTTCCAAATTGCTTTCCAGAATGGCTGGAATTATTCACAATTCCACCAACAATGTATCAGTGTCCCTGTTTTCCCACATCCCCTCCAACATTCCACATTATCTTTCCCTGTCATTCTAGCCAATCTGACAGGTGTGTAGTGGTATCTCAGAGTTGTCTTAATTTGCATTTCTCTGATTAATAATGATTTAGAGCATCTTTTCATATGGCTAGAAATAGTTTCAATTTCTTCATCTGAGAATTGTCTGTTCATATCCTTTGACCATTTATCAATTGGAGAATGGTTTGATTTCTTATAAATTAGAGTCAATTCTCTATATATTTTGGAAATGAGGCCTTTACCAGAACCTTTGACTGTAAAAATGTTTTCCCAGTTTATTGTTTCCCTTCTAATCTTGTCTGCATTTGTTTTGTTTGTACAAAAACTTTTCAATTTGTATATCGCCATATTTAGCTGTAATCTATTTAGGGAGGTTGGGGGAGGAAAGGGAGGAAAAAGAATAAAGTAAAGAGTGAACAGCAGAGAACCAAAAAACCTACAAAGAAGCAAAGAAAAGATGGACAGTTTTGAATACAATGTCTTCTACAATTATATATACTTTCTTGAAATGTAAATTTATTGTTATATATTTTGAATCCTCCCCAATTTTCTGTGGACACATGACAATGGTTTGCTTTGTGTTTTTTTCTTTTTTCTATTTTTCTCTTTCTTATTTTTTATTTAAGTTTTAAATAAATATAATTTTAAAAAGATTGTGAAAACTAAGGAAAGATAAAAATCTCACAGGAAAACAAGATCATTTCTTCCTGTTGGTTATTGAAGGAAGGCTTCATTCAGGAAGATGCACTTAACATAGGCCTTGAAGGATGATTACAAATTCAGTAGGCCTTTCTGAAGGAAAAGAAAGGGATAGAAGGAAGAACATGCACTCTAAGGTTAGGGAACAATGAGAAGGAAAGAAAAAAAGGGAGAAAACTATATGAATGTCATTTAACTAGAGTATACAATGTCTTAGGGAAGCTAGTGGTATAGTGGATAGTGTGCTGGACCTGAAATCCAAAAGACCTGAGTTCAAATCCGTCCTCAGACATGTGCTAGCCATGTGACTTTGGCTTCAGTTCCTCATGTACAAAATGAGCTGGAGAAGGACATGCTAAACCATGCTAAACCATTCCAGTATCTTTGCCTAGAAAAACCCAAGTGGGGTGATGAAAAGTTGGATATGGCTGAAAATGGCTGAACAAAGATATTATGTGTGTGGAGGAATAGGGACTAGACCAGTGATTTCATTAGATTAGGGAACTCCCTGGAGAAGAAAATCCCTCTGCCAATGTAGCTCAGCCCCTTCTCTACAACTCATAGTCTTGGAGAGTTAGCCAGAGCACCAGGAGCTCGGAGTCACACAGCCAGCCTATCTGTCAGAGGAAGGACTCAACTCAGGTCTTGCTGAACCTCATTCTCTAGTCATTCATTTTGCTGCTGGAAAAGAATCTGGAAACCCAAACTGGGTCCTGAAAATGGGGGACCTTAGTGTTAGGCTAGGGAGTTTGTATGTTATAGTGTGGATGGAAAGGTCAAGGAAAGTTTCTGAGCTTGGCAATCATGAGGGTAATTCTACGAGTGAGTAAGATTATTTGAGAAACCTTGCAAAAAATGGATTGGAGAGGAATGAGAATAAGGTAGGGGGTCTCACTAAGAGAATATCACCAGAGTCCAGCTAAAGGTTGCTCAGGACTTGATCAAAAAATAGTGTTAGTGGGGAGACCCCAGAAAGAATGGATGTGAGAAACATGCTCAAATTATAATCTTCAATAGTCAACTCACTTCAAAGGTAAAAAAGAGCAGAAGACGATGATGAAATAACGTTTTACAGGATTTTGCCTGATTTCATTCAGATATACTTGGTGACTTAGCTAAGGGATAATGGTGAGGCCTTCTGAGGCTAATAGAGGAATTACCATGTTTTCCACATCTTTAGCTTTAAAGATGGTCTAGTTATATTTGGTTATGTCACTGAACATAAACTTCTGAATACTGAGTATTACAGTCTCTTTCTCTTCTGGGAGAACCCAAATAAAAACAAATGTTTCAAAACAGCCCCTTTTTATAAAGGGAACTGGATTAAGCCTATATTGACCATTTAAAGAGGAGAATTTTCTTTTAAAAAATAGGAAAACTTTCTTTCCTTCCCAATATGGTTCATCAAAAAGAATGAAATAGACCTTAATAATCACAGCATCATACTCCACAGACTTAGAATGGAAGGGATCCTAGAAGTCAAAGAATATAACTTCCTCATTTTATAGACATGGAAACTTAAATCACAGAGAATATTAAGGACTTCCTCAGTGTCACTGAGCTGGTAAGTACCTCAGACAGTATTTGAATTCAGTTATCTAGTCTCACCCATTGATTTTCTAGGCAAGGAAAGGGAAGATAAAAAAAGTCATAGGATCAGAAAATGAGAGTTAATGGAGACCTCATAGATGCAATGTGACTTTTCAAAGCTTAACATTCTAGATATATTAGGGTTAGGGGTCTTCAGATCCCTTCTCCTTCCTTTCCCAAATGCTACTTCTCTGCCATCTTTATGGATGATTCTAATTTGCACACTGAAGTATAAGTTTCAAATCAACAAGTGTTTATTAAGTACATATTATGTGCCAGACACTGTACTATTCTGAGGATACAAAGAAAGACAGTTAAAAAAAGACAAAACAAAACCAAAAATAATATAGTCTCTGCTCTCAAGGAGCTCACAGTTTGATGAGGGAAACCCATAGTTAATATTGTGTTTTCTCTGTGAGTATGAGGGATTTCATTTTAAAGGCAAATAACCTGCAAGGCACTATATGTTTCTCAGAGTTTCCAAATTGTGTTTCGACCCCTGAGGTCCCTTTGAATTCTATATCTAGGATCCAACGATTCTATTGTAGATTCTATACTAGAGACAATGCCCTGATTGATATATGATGGCAATTTTACAAAGGTCCGCCAGCTGCTTGTTTTGCTCTATCTTACACCAGGGCATCCTGCTGACATGTGTCCTAGTGTGTGAAGTCTCTGATCAGAATCTCTTGAAAGCAGGTGCATAGATTCACTTTATTTCCCTGCATTTCATATCCAGCTGGCCTCAGATGCTGGCACTTTTTGGAGTTGTGTCATCTGTTTAGCCAGGTAAACTTTTTTTCTCAGGTGCTGTTAGTCATATAGAAATGTGTTTTGGATTCAAGAGAACACATGTCTGGGCATAGAACTAATGGATGCTTAACTTACTGAGATGCTGTACCTTATTGTCGTGGTCAAAATGCTTTTCAACATTACTCTGTAGGATTGGGATGATCCCAACCTTGTATGACTTACGTGTAAAATGCCAGGTAATTGCTGTCCTGTGTTAGCTGTATTCCTCATCTCTCTGAATTTCGGAGCAGGAGTGAAAATGTGACTTTGTTTGCTCATTATCCAACTCACCTTGAAGTAACCACCTTTCAACTTGACTGCTGCCTAAATCAGTCTGTGTACTAAGGTGTGAAGAAACTTACCTATCCTGATTCGTTCTTGAGATTTTTTGTTTTACCCACATAGGGAAGACACATCCTAGACTGTCTCAGGTAGATGCCTTATTTTCTACAATGTTCTTTAAGCCTATGGGGCAGAGTTGGAACCAGGCTTGAATCTTATAGTTAAATTTTTATTTTGCGATGTATTGGGATGTGGCTCATGAGGAAGAATTGGCTTTCTCTTTGGCTGGTTTTGAATTCTTAGACAGAGTGTCCCAAAAGTCCTAGTGCACTTTTAAACTAATAGTTTATGACTGTACTAAGACTTTTGGGACAATCTATTTTCCATCTATTTTTCTAGACCCGTAAATGTCAGCCTGTAACACAAAAAGATAATGTCAGAAATCTCCTTGATCTTTGTTTTAGAATGAGTATTATGATGTATCAAATCAGAAAACACAGAATACCAGATCTAATTTAGAACAGTTTCAGAGATAGAACACAGAATATTTGAGTTGGGAGGGATTTTACACATCACATATGACATTGTGACATATGTACCAATAGTCTCTTTATACAAATGAGAAAATTGAGATTCACATGAGTTAAATTACTTTCTCCAACTTTTTCCCCTAATATATTGCCTCCCCTTTGGAGAGCCATTTCTTGACCAATAAATGAAAAAAACAAAGGAAAGAAGGAATGAAAGGAAAATATACATATATGCAAATTTAGCAAACTCACCCAATGAATATACCTTTTGCTGACAACATACACACCATCCAAAGTGTTTCAAACGCCTTAGTAAAATTTTAAACTAATAAAACTTAAAATTGCATTAAGATTTTTGGGATACCCTATCTTGGAACCTGAAACCAATCAAAGGGAAAAGACATCCCACATTATTACAAAATACAAATTTGACAATAAGCTTCACCCTGGCTCTAATGCCATCCCATGGTCCTAAAAAACATCATCATAGTACTCCCTACCTTCCAACTCTGCAAAGGAAAAAAAGGGCATCTTCTCCACTCTCTTTAAGATCAGTCTGGGCCATTATCTTTTTTCAGTTTACCTTTTCATGCTATTGTTCTTTTCATTTACATTGCTGGAGACATTTACACAATCCTTTCTAATTATCCTTGTTTCTTTATACCAGTTACTAGTACATAAGCATTTCTCCAGACCTCTTCTGTGGTTGTCGTGTTTGCTTTGTGGTTGCTTGGAATGCCAGTGGATTTAATTCTTTCTTGAACTTTCAGTTTATCTTTGATTCTTTGCTTTGAGTACCTATCTATTCCATAAGCTATCCCACTTCGATGCCTTTCAATTTATCCAGTAAGGATGGCAAAACAAAATGATGCAGGAAAACACCACATCCCCAAACAAAGCTCTTTCTCCCAGGAATCTGGGCCTTTGGAATGTCAGGTACTGAGGTAGGAATAGGACAGAATTCTGGATCTATCCCAGGCAGAGGGCAGCGCTTGTTAGGGTTGCAGACCACATACCTGAGGCTCAGCAGGTCTTTTCAATATCTGGGATTAAATGAACTGTGAAATATTCGTTTTATTAGAAGAGCCTGGGTTTACTTCTAAGGCTCCTAAATTGCTTCTGCTCAGGGCAGCTGAAATTAAGCAGTGTGGAAAGCATAGTGTTGAGAGACTAAATAAGCAGCCTAAAGAATTCCCAGGCCCCTTTATTGCGTGGGCACTTATCAGTGTCCTTTCTTTTGCCCAAGACATGCAAGTCTGATCATTGCTACTGCAAAGTGAGTTTGGTCCACAGGTTGGGAGATTTCTAAAATGGGCTGGTGGGAGGTGGTGCTTTCCCCTGAGAAACTCAAAGAATTTTGCCTATGGGACTGGAGTCAAGTGTACAAGATGGAGATGGCGCAGGATGCTCAGACAAATTAGATGACCTGAGCTACTTCATCATCTAATCCGGCCCTCTTTTTTTTTTTTTTTTTTTTTTACAGAACAGGAAACTGAAACCCCCCAAAATGAAATTATTTTCCAAGACTACATAAGTAATAAGTGTTCTCTGAATCCAAAAAAGCACATGTTCCAATATACTAATAAGAACTGAGAATCCTTTAGTAATATGGATGAAAACAAACATGTTTGTACAGATGTGAGAATAGTACTCTTCTTTTTTTCCTGTTGTGTTCATTATTTTTGGTGAACATAATTGTCCAGGAGAAACATAGGGTACCCTAGTTTTACACAAATAGCCTCCTCTCCGATATAGGGAAAAGGGATGCTCAAACTACACACCTGGGGTTGCTCAAGTGAATTGTTCAGAGATCTTGACTGGCTCAGCTTTTTAGAACTTTTAGTCTTTTCTTTTTGCAGAATATTAGTAATTATTCTAAGTTATTACCCAAAGGAAATTTTAAGGCAGGTTGATTTGTTTATCTTCCCTCTTTCCCCCTCCATTTCTTGTCAATTTATAAGCTGAAGGCTATGGAGAAAATGACTTGGGGACAGATGACATGAGTTATGCCCATCCATGTTGGTGGAGAAGAGCTAAATTTATCACAGTTGATCATTGCATAATTTTGCTATTACTGTAAACAATGTTGTCCTTGTTCTGCTCACTTCACTTTGCTTCAGTTCATGTAAGTCTTTCCAGGTTTTTTCTGAAATCCATCTGCTCCTTATTTTTTATAGAACAATAAATATGCAATTATATTAATATACTACAACTTGTTTAGCCATTGGGATCTTTCCAAATCTTTGAGTCATTTATCTGACTCAATCATTTGCCCTCTCCAAGGGAACAGCTAAAAATAGTTCTGTGATTGGAAGATGAATATAATTTTGGATTACAGAGGCAGAAACTAGAAAAGATTTGTGCAGTCTGAAGTGACATGAAGTCTGAAGTGTTGGTTGAGGTTGTAAGCACGATATCCTTTTCTTAGACCCTGAAAAGAATAGTTTTATCTGAACTTAAGTGTTGTAGAAGCTTGATTCAAGTAAGATTCCCTGCTTCTAAGAGGAGAAGCTGGTGGAATTTTGCAGTTTTGTAACATCTTGAACAGAAATATGTAAAAATGATGTTAGAGGTCACTTAATTCAGGAAGTGCATTTTGTGACACAAACACTGCATTTAGAGTTGGAAGATGGGTATCCAAATCTTGTGTTTACCACCTTCTACCCCTGTGACCTTGGACAAGATACTCAATCTCTCTGGATCACAGTTTGTTCATCTTTAAAATGGAGGGAGTAGAAATTAATTAAGATTGTACCTAAATTTCCTTCCAGAGAAACTAGGTGGTACAGTGCTAGACCTGGAATCAGGAAGACCTAACTTCAAAGATGATCCAAGATTCTAGCTGTGTAACCCTAAATGTCACCAAACTTTGTTTACCTCAGTTTCTTAAAATGTAAAATGAACTGGAGATGCAAATCTCTTTAGCATCTTTGCCAAGAAAACACTAAATGGCATCATGAAGAGTCAGAGATGACACAAAAGCAATAAATTTCTTTCCTATTCAAAATCTAAGGTCCTGTGATCCTATATATTTCCTCCATAATATCCTTGGCAGATTCAACCCACTGTTCAAACCCATTCTTCAGGGGAACACACCATCTAACAAAGCAGCCCATTATATTTCTGTTGGTTGTTAGAAAGTTTTTCTACATATTTAGACAAGACTACTCCCTTTATTCAATGTTCTTCCTTTATATGCAAGACTAATTCCTCTTCAATATGACTTTGTCTTTGGAAGAATTGGTGTTTTTCTCCATGTAGGTACTACTTTCCCCAGCACAGATCACAGCTTTTCTATAACAAGTAGATGGTAATGAGCAGTTGCTGTGGTCCCCCGATTCATTATTCTTAACTTTCTCTAAACTTAACCAAGCTAGACCTTGAACAAAAGAATCAGAACTATAGTCAAAACCATCCCAGTTTGGTAGGGCTCTACCAAACCCAGCTTCCATGGAAGATCCCCTCATTATCTGAAGACAAGAATATGCAGTTCCCATCTCCAGGATAAGTATCTTTGATTCTTTTAATGGATCCTTGCTTATAGAATAGAATTTCTAGCTGGCTCACCATCCTTGGTCCCCCTTTTCTAAATGGTTATGATCCTCAGAAGGTGACACACAATTGTCAATATTTGAATATGTTAAATCCTTGCTTAGGCTTTTCTTAATTGTGCTTCTATTGATTAGAAATAAAGAGGAATCAGAATCACTCTATATACCCACTGCTAAATTTATTTTGGTTGTTTATCCAACTGGATTCTTCACTAATTTGAGACTCTCTGAAAGAAAAAAAAGGATTATTTTGATTTAAAAAAATCTGGATGACAAGGAGATTTTTTTTAACTTGTAGGAGTTGGGTCAGCATTTACTGTGGACATAAATTGTTTTGAGGGTATTCGTAAGAGAAAAAAGGAACTTTGGTTAAAGACAGAGACAAGGGAGAAGAATGAGAATAGGGAAACTGGAGTAGGAGGTTAGAATAATTGAAGCAAAAAATAATCAGATTACAATTGAGCTGTTTTAGGGACCATTAAATTTTCTTCATATTCTTTCTCCAAACCCATAGCTACTCTACTCCCCCTATTTCTTTTCCTTTCTGGTTCAAAACCTCTTAAAGCAGCTTCTCCCCCCATCCCATTTCTTCCTTAAGTGTATTTTCTTCTGGAATTAAATCTTTTATCTTAGCCATGGCTTGTATATCAGTAAATGTTTAGCAGTATGTTAACTGTTATCTTCTGTGTACAAAAGCACAAGATAGTTGGAATAATTAAATAACAGAGTGTCTCCGGCACACATCGGACAGCTGATAATGCTTTGCATCTAGTGAGATAAAAGCTACACAAACATTAATCCAAATCAAATTGTCTGATGATAACTTGAAAAACTATAGCAGTATTTAATCTAATCCAGAAAATAAGTCGGAATCCTCTTTTTCCCTCACAAGTGAGAATTATTCCTGGTTTAGGAGCAGATGGAAGTAGAGAACAGTAAAATTCTGCTAACCCATTTTGGATCATACATGATGTGTTCATTAAGACATGATGGTGAGGGCATGTTTGCCAAAAAGACAACCTGCTCATTATCTTCTCTGACTGGCAAACTGGACCCCAAACAAGCAGTTCTCTCATTATAAAGATTACTTTCTAATCTGCTTGGACAGATAATACAAGTAATATATGATTAGGATACCACCTGATTTTTGTAGACCTTTGTATTATAATGAAGGTAAGGTTAGATTCATGTTCTAGTTAGGATAATCACTTCATCCTGATTATCATTGTCCAAATGGGGTCATTAAAATTAGTATTTCTGAAAAAATAAAATATTAAAATTTTAAAAATTAATATGCTAATAATTGGTATTCCCTTAGGGGAAAATGTGTATCTTTAAAAAATAGATAGCTTTAAAAAAAATGGCACTTAATAAGGGTATTAAGGAAATGTAGAACCTTTCCCTTACCCCTCCTCCTCATTAAGTTACACTGGTCATAGGAAAACAGAAAAAGGGAAGTACTGGGTATCCCTAAAGTCTTAATGCAGTCTTAATCTCTAATAGCTTAACATATTTAGTTTGATTATAATTAAACTTTAGCATCTTAAAACTACACTAGGACTTTGAGGCATTTTGAACATTGTTAAATTTCAAAGATTTCCACTAAAAAGGAAGTGTGAACAATTTCGATGAAGTTTGGAAGATAAAACTCCTATTTGAAGTAAGTTGGAGTAATGAAGGACATAGATATATTTATGACTTAGGTTGGCTCCTAAGAAGGAATGCACCATGATGGGGGTAGTACCCAATATCTAGGGATAGAAGCTGCTAAAAAAAAAAGGAGCTGAAGATTATTTGAAAGAAATCATACTCATAAATCACACTCATCAGTCAATGAGGGTTTCATAAGCAACAAAATCATAATTACAGGTATTCAGAGATACACCCACAAAATGTGTTGTGGTTCTTCCAAAGAATCATCTAACAGAGTCTGTCATGGAAGGTGACAAGCACCATGAATGAATTAAGATAAGGTCTCCATTTTGCTGTCCTGAGCTTTCATTTGGCTAAACATCCTTGCTGTTCTCTGTGGAAGAAGACTAATCTCTTTCACATAATTTGTGGGCTGAAAACATATGGAGATAATGTCATGTAGTAGGAAAAAGTGTTGGAGTCAGAGGACTTGGATTCAAATTCTGGCTCTGATATTTACTAACTGTGTGAACTTAGGCAAGACAGCTTAATTTCTTTGGATCTGAAATTTCCTCATCTGGAAAATGAAGAGATTAAACTAAATGACCTCTAATGTCTTTTCTAGCTCTGCATCTATCAGCCGAGGGTTCTCTCCATAAATTTCAACAAATAAAAGATGAATTTCTATAGAGGAGACTTTTTCATATTTAAAATCAAATTATAGCATATACTTTGTCAAGGGAGTTGTATGTCCAGGAGAGCACCATTTTAAATGAAGGGTACAATGAGACAGTCATGGCTCATCTGCTTTACAACACTGTCACACATGCCTCACAAAATATTGTACTACCAGCAGCAAGATTGTTCTAGGAACAACGTACTGGCAATTAACCTCGTGAGCTTTTGGAACGGCCCTCCCTTGTATTTGGAAACACCAGATAATTGGCTGAAGTATCTGGTTTTCCTACGGCTGTTGGGCATCAACTAGTTATAGCCAGTGTGGCAGCATAATGTCATTAGGAGTGCCAATGGACAGAGCCATGATAATCGGACCAATGTTCCCTGACAAGTACTCTAGAGACCATTGATCCTCATTTGCTTCTCTTTCATTTCATGTGCATAAACCCTGGTTTCTTATATTCTTAGGCTTCCTAAAAGTAGCTTTCCAAAATCATGGAACTATGGGCTATCTTTCTATATGAAAGATTATGTCCCATGGACAATAGGTCAGATCCACCTCCCAAATTTCTTCCCGTGGAGTAGGAGCAGTGGGCTGCTGTATCCAAGATACAATTGAATTGTCACAATTTGCATTCAATTTGCTGTATTTGTCAACATTTTACTGTGCAAAAGGATGCTTTTATCTGTTCTTGTTTATTTTAGATTGTCCTAAGTACTATGCAATTTACCAAATTACTACAACATGGGAAATAAAATGGAAACATTTTTACTATTTGCTCTCTATTTTAGTCAGCTGAGAGTTAAAATCACTCTCCATTGTGATCGGCAATCATCTGTAGTTCTGAAATGGTTATGATAAAAAAATTAAGATCTTCTTACAGGTTATTCAGAAGTGATGGTTTTTTTTTTTTTTTTTTTTCTCCCTCAAGGGTCTTTATTTTGTACTGTCTCTTAAATAACTCTCATCTCCACTCCAGTTGTGGAGGAGAGCAAACCACTGACTGACTAAAGACACTTGCTGGGCTTTGTTGATATGCATGCAAATCGAGTAGCCAGAACTATTATCTAGCCTTCCTGAGATGAAGAAAAGTTTATGAAACATTTAGTTGTTCGTGGAGTGGCGATACTTTGGAGGCTGACCTTGGAGTTTCTCAAATGTGAATTGATCCTCTAGAAAAAAGTACAAAGCCAGCTTTGGTGCTAAATGTTAGTTGTTAAAAAATGGTGCTGAATAACATCTGCCTTGTAGTATGCCTTAATCAGCACTGTGAAAAATGAAAGTTTAACGATCTACTATAGTGGCTTCTAAGTGAAGGATAAACAAAGGATGAAAGAGTTTCCTCGCATGGTTTGTAACTGATGCCATGAAAAATGTCAAGAACCATCTGCCTCAAACTTATCCAAACTGTCATCAAGTATTCTAATCCAGTCAAACGAGATACAACTAAAACAACCTATGTAACTTGCTGAAGGCTTATCAAAAGAGTTGTAAATAAAGGGAGGGGGGGGACCTCATCAACTGTATAACCACAGATTGCTGCCAGCTTGCCTGTGGCTTTGAAATCCAATCCCATTTCTCTAGTCTGACAAACTGTACTAAATAGCAAAATGGATTTTTATTTTTATTGCTTTCAGCCATTTTCATTTCAGCTAATTTCTGTTGGTGAATACCCAGTTTCTTAAAGGAATGGAAATGCCATCTTTTCTTTCCTTCTTTCTTTCCTTTCTTCCTCCTTCCCTCTGTTCCTTCCTTCCTTCCTTCTTCCCTCCCTCCCTCCCTCTCTCCTTCCTTCCCTCACAGCCTCTCCCCTTTCCTCTCTCCTTCCCTTCCTTTTTTTTTCCTTCTTTCTCCTTCCCTCCCTTTCTTCCTTCCTCCCTCTCTTTTTCCCTCCCTCCCTCCCTCCCATCCTTCCTTCCTCCCTTCCTCTCTTCCTTTTTTTCTTCCTTCCTTCCTTCCTTGCTTGTTCCTCCACCAGGATTCTTCTTGACTTTTGGGTGGAGGGGCTTCTTCTTTACACTTCATATTGTGTGGATATCGGTGAATTATCTAAACTATCCATTGTTTATCCTTCTTTCACTTGTGGTTGGCCCACTTTATTTTCTGGTAAAACATCTCCTGTTGACATATATTACCCAGTTTTATTGCACTACAATTCTTTGTAAATAATATCACTTACATTAATGTTTTAGGATAGCTAAGTAGCATAGTGAATAGAGTGCTATACGGAATTAGGAAGGCCTGAGATCAAAACTGACTTGACATTTAATAGCTGTGAGACCCTGGAAAAGTCACTTAGCTCTGTTTGTATAAGTTTCCTCATCTGTAAAAAGAGTTAGAGAAGAGAATGGTAAGCCACTCCTGGATCTTTGCCACGGTGAGTTTAAAATGACTGAATATGAACAATCCTTTAAGATTTATAAATTATTTTATAAATATCATCTCATTTATTTTTCTTCACAACAACTCTGGAGGTAGGTATTATCTTTGTCCCCATCTCACAGTTAAGGATTTAGGCAGCCAGAGATGAAATGATTGAGCATGTTCATCCAGAAGTGTCTGAATGGATTTGAACTGTGTGCTTCCTGACTCCAGGTCTAGCTTCCTATGTTCTATGCCCTAGGGAAAAATATAGCATACTCATTTCTACAATTTACCTTACTACTGCTTTCAATTTTAATTCTGTAGAGATTGTGGTCATAGCATAGCATCATAGCATCAAAAATCTAGAGCGAAAGGGACCATAGAGTGTACCTATGGTGGTCTCATTTTATAATTGAGGAAATTGTGCTCCAAGGAAAATAAGACTTGTGAAGTCATCAGAATGAACTTTGAACCCTGCTCTTCTTGCTTCAGAGCCAACATACCTTTATAAAAAAAAATTCTGAACTTAAAAAGCATTTCCAAACACACATGAAAACACAAAAAGAGAATTTTACATGAACCAGTGAATCTCCAGTACATGCTGCTTACTTTACAAAAGAATATTATAAGTTCCATCTCTTACTTTCAAAAACTATTTTGTTTGTCTGTGCTTCCTACTGAACCTCCTTCTATTCTTTTCTGTGTGTTAAAAATATTTCAGTGGTCCTCCTTTTTTGGCATCACTGACTAAAACCCCCAATTAAACACTTCGCCTTATGAAATAAAAACAGAGAAAGGAAGGAAAAAAAAAACACTGTTGTAACAAATAAACATAATGAAGAGGAACTACTCTACACATTGCCTACTCTAAAAATACCTGGATCATTCTGTACTTTGTCTATAGTCTTTCTGCCACATGATCCATCCTAGGCCTTCTGGAGACATGGTTGATCAGTTCAAAACTTCACCCATAATGTGTTAGTTAGTGTCCCAGTTTTCCCACATTCCCTCCAACATTCGTCATTATCTTTCCTGTCATCTTAGCCAATTTGATAGGTGTGTTGTGTTACCTCAGAGTTACCTTAATTTGCATTTCACTGATCAATAGTGATTTAGAGCATTTTTATGATTATAAATGGTTTTAATTTGTTCATCTGAAAATTGTCTGTTCATATCCTTTGACCATTTATCAATTGGAGAATGGCTTGAATTCGTATAAATTTGAGTCAATTCTTTATGTATTTTAGAAATGAGACCTTTATCAGGACCCTTGGGTGCAAAAAAAATTCCTCAGTTTACTGTTTCTCTTCTACTCTTGTCTGTATTGGTTTTATTGATACAAAAACTAATTAATACAAAAACAAAAAAATTATCCATTTTGTATTCCATAATGTCTTTTAGTTCTTTGGCCACAAATTCCTTCCTTCTTCACAGATCTGAGAGGTAGACTATCATTTGTTCTTTTAATTTGCTTATAGTATCACTTTTTATGTCTAAATCATGAACCCATTTGGACTTTATCTTGGTTAGTTATGTGTGTTGTCAATACCTAGTTTCTAACATACTAATTTCCAATTTTCCCAGCAATTTTTGTCAGCAAGTTCTTGTCACAGAACCTGGAGTCTTTGGGTTTATCAAACACTAGATTACTATAGTCTTTGATTATTGTGTCTTGTAAACATAATATTTTCCATTGAGTAACTACTCTACTTCATAACTGGTACCAAATGGTTTGGATGACCATTACTTTTTAATATAGTTTTAGGTCTGATATAGCTAGGCCACCTTCATTTACATGTTTTTCATTAATTCCCTTGAAATTCTTGACCTTTTGTTCTTCCAGATGAACTAAAAGTTTTTCTTTTTTATACAATTTTTCTCTCTCCCTCTCATTGTCTCTGAAATTTTCTGAAATTCTCTCTGTCATCATTCCTCACAGCACAAAACTATTCTCATAAATTTATATATCACAATTGGTTAGGCCAATTGTCTAAGAAGCAATCTAAGGAACTCCTTAAAGCTCTAAATTTTTTTATTGTCTGTTTCCTCAGGATCAGAAATTTTGTTTTCTTGTGACCATTCTCTTACATCTTCCTTCTGAAAAATGCTGCCTTCCCATGTCTGCTTATATCCCTACTATACTACACTATACTGTACTTTTGTGTGTCTATATGAGTGTATTCAAACCTCCTTTGTTCATATCAGATAAGACTGGATGCATGTTTCCCCACTCATTCTTCATATTCTTCTCTCTTATGAAAAAAAGTAAGTTCTAGCTTCTCCTTCCTCCTTTCTACAGTAGTATATGTCTCCTTTTACCTTCTCTTTTCCCCTTTAGACTTTTACAACAGAACCAATCCATCTGTGCCCCCACTAGAATCTCATTTTTGTTTTTCTTGTTTGACTCCATTTTCCTTTGATGACATTAAGGTTATGACAGGACATTCATACTATACTAGGGGGGACTTCAACATTCCCCATTCAAAATCAGACAAATCAAACCACAAAATAGATAAGAAAGAAATAAGGAATGTTAATAGAATCCTGGAACAGCTAGATATGATATACTTCTAGAGAAAAATGAATAGGGAAAGAAAGGAATACACCTTTTTTTTTTTTTTTTTGGCAGTACATGGCAATTATGCAAAAAATGACCATGTATTAGGCATAAAAATCTCACAATAAAATGCAGAAAGGCAGAAATAGTAAATGCTTCCTTTTCATACCACAATGAAATAAAAATTATCTTCAAAAAAGAGTCAAAGAAAGATAGACTAAAAACCAATTAGAAATTAAATAATCTAATTCTAAAGAAGGAATGGGTCAAACAACAAATCACAGAAACAATCCATAATTTCATCCAGGAGAATGACAATAATGAAACAACATACCAAAACCAATGGAATACAGCCAAAGCAGTTCTTAGGGGTAATTTTATATCTCTAAATAGCTACATGATAGAGAAAGAGGAAATTGATGAATTAGACATGCAATTTAAAAGCTAGAAAAAGAACAAATTAAAAACCCCTAATTAAATACCAAATTAGAAATTCTGAAACTCAGAGGAAAGATTAATAAAATTGAAACTAAGAAAACTATGGGACTACTTAATAAACCTAAAAGTTGGTTTTATGAAAAAACAACAAAATAGATAAACCTTTGGTTAATTTCATTAGACAAAGGAAAGAGAAAAACTAAATTACCAGGATCAAAAAATGAAAAAGGTGAACTTACCACCAATGACAAAAGAAATTAAAGCAATAATTAGGGGCTATTTTACCCAGCTGTATGGCAGCAGATCTAACAATCTAGCTGAAATAGATGAATATTTACAAAAATACAAATTGCCCAGATTAACAGAAGAGGTAAAAATAATTTAATAGTTCCATTTTAGAAAGAGAAATTGAACAAGCCACCAATGAATTCCCTAAGAAAAACAAATCTACATGACCAGATGGATATGCAAGTCAATTCTACTAAATATTTAAAGAACAATTAATTCCAATATTATGTAAACTATTTGGAAAAATGGGTAAAGAAAGAGTCCTGCCAAATTTCTTCTATGACACAAATATGGTACTGATACCTAAAACAGAAAGATCAAAACCAGAAAGAAAATCACAGACCAATCTCCCTAATGAATCTTGATGCAAAAATTTTAAATAAAATATTAGCAAAGAGATTACAACAACTTATCAGCAGGATAATACATTATGACCAAGTGGGACTTTACTAGGGCAATGCAGACTGGTTTACTATCTGGAGAACTATTATCATAATTGACTATATCAATAACAAAACCAACAGAAATGATATGATAATCTCAATAGATGCAGAAAAAGCTTTTGACAAAATACAGCACCCATTCCTATTAAAAACAATAGAGAGCATGGGAATAAAGGAAGCTTTCCTTAAAACAATATGCAGTATCTATACAAAACCTATAGCAAGCATTATTTGCAATGGAGAGAAGCTGGACAATTTCCCAATAAGATCAGGGTGAAACAAGGATGTCTATTATTCAATATTACATCAGAAATGTTGACATTAGAAATAAGAAAAGAAAAAGAAATTAAAGGAATTAGAAGAAGTAATGATGAAATAAAACTGTCACTTTTTTGTAGAGGATATGATGATATAGAGAATCCTAGAAAATCATCCAAAAACTTACTTGAAACAATTAACAGTTTCAGCAAATTTGTAGGATATTAAAAACACACACAAATTATAAGCATTTCTAATATTACTGATAAAATCAAACATCAAGACATAGAAAGGGAAAATCCATTTAAAATAACTGTAGATAAAATAAAATAGATCCATATTTACCTGCCAAGACAAACCCAGGAATTACATGAACATAATTACAAAACACTTTTCACACAAATAAAGTCAAATCTAAGCAACTGGAAAAATATCAATTGCTCATGGTTTGGCTGAGCTAATAGTATAAAAATGATAATTCTACCTAAATTGGTCTCCTAAAATGGTCTAACACCCTGCCAAAATTATTTTATAGAACTAGAAAAAATAATAACAAAATTCATTTGGACAAACAAAAAGTCAAGAATATTAAGGGAATTGATGAAAAAAAAAAAAACCAAAGATGGTGGCCTAGCAGTAAGAGACTATATTATAAAGCAGCAGTCATCAAAACCAATTGGTACTGGATAAGAAATGAGAATAGTGGGTCAGTAGAATAGGTTAGCTACACATGCCATAATAATTAACGACTATGGTAATGTAGTATTTGATAAAACCTAGGCTGTAGCTTCTGGAATAAGAACTCACATTTGACAAAAATTGCTGGGAAAACTGGAAAATAATGTGTCAGAAACTGAGCATAGACCTACATCTCACATGCCATACCAAAACAAAATCAAAATGGAAACATGATTTGAGTTCATGACATAGGAGACACTAGCCCAGGACCACCCAGCATGGTGTGCCCTCATTAGAGAAGATGTCATGTTCTATGAGCAACGCAGAATTGAATTAACTCAGAAGATAAGTGAGATGTGAAAAGTTAGAGAATCTACTCCAAATGTCCATAGGCTCTATTTGTGTCCAATCTGTGCCAGAACATTCCAAGCTTGTGTCAGTCTGATTAGCCATACTGTAACTCAACTCTAAGAAAATGATATTAATTTAGTTTTCTTTGAAAATGAAGGATGGGGCAGCTAGTTGGTGCAGTGGATAGAGCAGCAGCTCTGAAATCAGGAGGACCTGAGTTCAAATCTGATTTCTGACACTTAACAGTTTCTAGCTGTGTCACCCTGGGCAAGTCACTTAACCCCAATTATCTCAGCAAAAAAAGAGAGAGAGAAAGAGAGAGAGAGAGAGAGAGAGAGAGAGAGAGAGAGAAAGAGAGAGAGAGAGAGAACGAGGGACAACAAGCAACTACCTTTTGTTTTTTTATACACACATTTTGTGTATATATATATACACACACATATATGTATGTATGTGTATATATACCTATGCATGCATATGTCTTTGATCTTCACAATAACCATAGAAGGTAGGTCCTATTTTACAGATAAGCAAATAAATGTGAGAAAGATTAAATGTCATACATGGTCACACAGGTAGTAAGTGTCTGAGGCAGGATTTGAACTCAGGTTTTCCTAGCTACCCAGTTAGACCTCTTTCCATTTTGCTGGATTTTGATAGCCCAAATAAATTAACCTCTGCAAGTTTCTCCTGATTTTTGTTTTTGCATTTCAAACATTCTACTTAACTTTGATATTTTCATCAGAAATTTTTTAAACTCTTCTATTCCATTTTGGGGGTCAGTTAGGTAGTACAGTGAATAGAGTGCCAGGGCTAGAATCAGGAAGACTCATCTTCCTGAGTTTAAATATGGCCTCAAAAACTTTTTTAACTGTGTGATCATGCAAGTCATTTAATCTGGTTGCTTTAGTTTCTTCATTTGTAAAATGAGCTGGAGAATAAAATGGTAATCTACTCCAGTATCTTTGTATATTCTAGTATATTCTAGTATATATCTTTGTATATTCTAGTATCTGAAAAGTTAAAAATTCCACAAAATTACATTTTCCCTTCTATGGGACTATGTTTCACTCTGCAGAATATTATTTATGGTTGTATACCTATACCCTTTGATTTTTCTAGCTTTTAATAGGAATTTCCAGGGTTTTAAAAAAATTTATTTGTAATTCACATTGCTTTGTGAATCATATTGGGAAAGAAAAATCAGAACAAAAGGGAAAAAACCATGGGAGAGAAAAAGTAGAATAGAAAAATCAAGTGAACATAGCATGTATTGATTTACATTCCACTTCCATAGTTCTTTATCTGGATGCAGATGGCATTTTCTATCCAAAGTCTATTGTGATTGCCTTGGATTGCTGAACCACTGAGAAGAACCAAATCTTTCATAGTTGATCATCACATGTTCTTGTTGTTATTGTGTATTGTACTGTTATTCCTGGTTCTGTAAATTTTGCTCAGCATCAGTTCATATAAATCTTTCTAGGCTTTGCTAAAATCAGCTTGTTCATCATATTTTATAGAACCATAATATTCCATTTCCTTCATATACCACAACTTATTCAATCATTCCCCAATTGATAGACATCTACTCATTTTCAAATTCTTTGCTACCACACAAAGAGCCGTGACAAATATTTTCCTTATTTATGGTTATGATTACTAGCTCTGTATTTCCCTCCATCCTATTTTCTTCCCTATATATATATTTGTTCTTCTTTCCACCCTGTTCTTAGTTGTTGTTTTTTTTACTTACTCCTCCACTACCTTCTCTTCCATCTCTCCTCTCTCTTCTCTTACCTCTTTCCCCTAGTGTTTCTGCTCTTCCTTATGTCCAGCCCCTCCTTTTCTTTCCCTTCTTCTCCTACTTCTTTATAGAATTAGATACATTTTTATACCCAACTTACTGATTAAATTATCCCCCCTTTGAGCCAAAACTTATGAGAACAAGCTTTAAACAATGCACATCCCCCTTCCATCTTTCCCTCAAGTGTAATAGGTCTTTTGTACCTCTTCATATGATCTACTCTGTCCCATTATACTTTCCTTTTCCTCTTCTTCCAGTACAGACATTTTTCTACCTCTTTTTCTTTGATATTAACACATCAGATTCCATTAACAATCATACCCTCTGTCCATGTGATACCCCGCTCTGTCTGCCTCCATAGCCAATACAGTTTTCAAAACTTCCAGGAATCATTTTCCCATCTAAGTATATAAACAGTTTAACCTTTAAATAATATCTATTTCCCATTGTTTCTCTTTCTATGCTTCTTTAGAGTCCTGTGTTTATAGATTAAAATTTCTGTTTAGTTCTTTTTTTTTCCAAGAGAAATGATTGGAAAGTCTCTTATTTCATTGAAGCTTTATTTCCTCCCCTGAAAGATGATGTTGAATCTTGCTGGGTAGTGAATTCTTAGTGGTAACTATAGGTTCTTTGTCTTCTGAAATATGATATTCCAGGCCCTCTGATTCTTTATTGTAGAAGCTGCAAGATCCTGGATAATTCTGACTATTGCTCCTTAATATTTGAATTGTTTTTGTCAGTCAGCTTACAATATTTTTTCCTTGAGATTGTAGTTCTGGAATTTGGCAACAATGTTTCTTGGAGTTTTCCTTGTGTAATCTCTTTACAAAAGTAATTGATGGATTCTTTCAATGAGTATTTTCCCTTCTGTTTCTAGAATATTGAGGCAGCTTTTCTTAATGATCTCTTGAAGAATGCTATTCAAGCTTTTTTTTGGTCATGGTCTTCAAGTAGACAAATAATTTTTAAATCATGTCTTTTGGATCTATATTCCAGATAGGCTATTTTTCCAATAAATTATTTTACATTTTCTTCCATTTTTTTTCATTTTTTTAGTATGTTTGATTCTTACTGTTTCATAGACTCATTAGATTCCATTTTTTCCATTCTAGTTTGTGTGTGTGTGTGTGTGTGTGTGTGTGTGTGTGTGTGTGTGTGTGATTTTCTTCAGTTAGCTTTTGTATCCTTTTTTCCCCCCCATTTGGTTAATTATACTTTTGAGGGGATTGTTTTCTTCAGTGTTTTTTTTTTTTTGCCTTTGACCAATTGTATTTTTTAATGGATTGCCTTCCTTTTCCAAGCTGTTGACTCTCTTTTGTAAACCTCTCATTTATTTTCTCATTTTAAGTTTTGCCTCTTTTATTTGCTTTTTAAAGTCTTTTATGAGCAATTACAAGAAACCTCTTTGAGCTTGAGACCAATTCATATCACTCTTTGAGATTTCCTCTGTGATCAGTTTGTTCATGTCTGTGTTGGTGTTTTGGATTCCTCTATCATTCTGGAAGCTTTCTATGGTCAAGGTTCTTTTCTGTTTCTTGCTCATTTTCCCCCCTTTTCTTTTGGTATTCATTCCTCCCCCCCCCCCTTTTTTTTTTTTTTTTTTACTTTTATGATTGAGCTTTGCTCCTGGGGTAAAGAGGATGCTGTCCAAAGCTTCTTGTATAGTCCTGAGTCTTGGCTTTGAGCATAGTAGCCCCTTTGGTTTGCAGCAGGGTAGCTTTGCCTACTCTTTGCAGGAAACAGCTGGTTTCCGAGAGAATGCCCTCTGAATTGGGACTGGAGGGTACCCCAATGATCTGCTTCTCTATTGAGCCAGGACCAAGGTTCTCAGTTGCTGATTTGCTGTGCTGTCCAAGCTGGGCTGAACACTCTTTTCACCCCAGTGAGAAGGGCCTTTCTTGAAGTTTTTCCAATCTGTCTTGAACTGGAGATGGTTTCATTTCATCAGACTGCACAGAGACTTGATTTTATGTGATTTTCAAGGGAAATTGGGAGAGTGTAAGCAGCTTTCTAGCTTCACTCTGCTATCTTGGCTTTGGAACTTTCAGGTTTTAAGTGTTTCTGATTGAGGTTCTTTTTTATCTGAATGTTTCTTTCTAGATGTCTACCGTATTTTTTCTTTGACAAGAGTGTTCTGATCTTTGACTTTGACATTTCTAAAACTTTTGCTTTTGGGGTTTCAGGAGTGATTAGCAGATTCTACTTATCTTTGCCCTTTGATTCTAATAAACTTAGGCAGTTTTCATTTATAATTTCCAGAAAAATAGTGTTCAGTTTTTTTAAAAGCATGGTTTTCAATAACTTCAATGGTTCTTAAATGATCTCTTTTTGATCTGTTTTACAGACTGTTTTCAGTATCAGATATCTTTTGTCCTATTTTTTAAAAAATTCCCTAATTTATCTTGTTGTCTCAAAATCAATAATTTCTCTTTGATCTATTTTAGTTTTTCAGGGAGATCTTTTCTAGGGTAAAATTCTCTACTTTTTCTTCTAAGCTATTTATTATTCTTCCAGTTGTTTAGCATGTTTAAATATATTTTTTTCATTGCTCCATTTCTTTTATATATTCATATAATTGTGAAAAATTCACTTTTTCCCTTTGAATCTCTGCTTGCAAATTATCATAGTGTTATTCTCTACTTCTTTTTGGAGATCTCTACTTATATAATACTTTTCTTTTCTTTTCTTTCTTTTTAATTTATTTATTTATTTATTTTTTTGCTGAGGCAATTGGAGTTAAGTGACTTGCCCAGGGACATACAGGTAGGAAGTGTTAAGTATCTGAGGTCAGATTTGAACTCAGATCTTCCTGACTTCAGGGCTTATATTCTATCCACTACACCAACTAGCTGCCTCTTATATAAGACTTTTAAAAATAAAAGTATTAAAATAAAATAAAAGTTTGATTTACCCATCTCTCCAGCTTCTGAATTAAGCCGTCATGCCAGGGCCAGGCTTTGCCTCCTGTTTCACTTTTTGGTGAGAAGATAGATCCTGCTTCATCTTGCTCTGAGTTACTTGGGTCCTTCTGCTAACCTCCTCCACCCAGAGTTAGATCCCCTTGAATATTTGTGGTGCAGAGTATTAGATCTTCAGGGTCCTTTCTGGCCTCTTAGGCAGAGTATCATAAACCTCAGAATCCCTGGCCTTAGGCTGCATAGAATCTAATGCTATGTCATTATCTTAGTCATTTCCCACTTCCCATTGCTGTTCCCTGGTGCTTATGAAATCCCTACACTAGGGTTTTCTTAGCAGAATCTCCTATTCTTTCTGTTTTTTGATTGAGTCTTGTAGTTTCATGTGTTCCTGGTTTGTCTCTGATTGTGTTGAGATATTATGTCATGATGCTGATCCTGCCTTTCCCATCAGTGCCCTTGCCTATTGCCAAAAGTGTGTTGGTAAATGTTAAGCACGCAACTCTGGGAAGAAAAATGTACCCATGGCATATTTGAAAGCTTAATTTGTTTTAATAATATTTTCTTAACTCTAGACAATGTTGAACAACTGTCTCACTGAAAATGGTTCTATATTATTAACGGTTTCTTTATCATTTTTAAAAAAATTTAAACAATCAGCAAACAATAAATCTATTCCTGATTTGTTGTGTGTTCAGATTTCCACTAATAATCTTACTAGAAGATTGTTATTGGTTAAAAATAGAATGCTCCCACTGAAAAACGTAACTCTCTCCTGCAGTTTTCAACTGATGCCAATACCCTCCTACCTCTTGTTCTACGGCTTTCAGTTGACCTCTTAGGAATTTGAAGAGTAAGGGGAAGTCCCTTCCTATAAAATTTCATTGGATTTCTTTATTATATTCGGTCTGGTAGAAACTTCAGAGTTTTTCTGGAGTAGGTATGGTATTTCATTATATCACACAAAATGACTTTTAACTCAATAGCATTATTGGAAGAATATTGTTGGTTAAAAAAAAAAAAAGATGATCTTTTGCCTTAGAGGAAAGCTCAGTATCATTAAAAACACTGCAATTTCATAAAAGCGTTACTGCTTATTTTCTTCTTTCACTCCTGTACTTAGTTTACTGACCATATATATTCGGATACTTGTTGGAAATGTGATAATGTAAATTACTTTTGTGTGTATTATATGTCACAAGGCTTAAATGAGATAATGGATATAAAGCTGATTGCAAACTTTAGAGTGTTATATATGTGTCAGTTATTATTATTTCTATTACTATTACAGTACCTAGGTGGCCCAATGGCTAGAGTTTAAGACTTGGGAGTCAGCCAATTGATAAATGGTCAAAGGATATGAAAAGATAATTTTCAGTTGAAGAATTTGAAACCATCTCCAGTCATATGAAAAGGTGCTCTAAATCACTACTGATCAGAGAAATGCAAATTAAGACAACTCTGAGATACCATATACACCTCTCAAATTGGCTAAGATGACAGGAAAATATAGTGACGAATGTTGGAGGAGATGTGAGAAAACTGGGACACTGATACATTGTTGGTGGAATTGTGAATGAATCCAATCATTCTGGAGAGCAATTTGGAACTATACTCAAAAAGTTATCAAACTGTACATACCCTTTGATCCAGCAGTGTTACTACTGGGCTTATATCCCAAAGAGATTTTAAAGAAGGGAAAGGACCTGTATGTGCCACAATGTTTGTGGCAGCCCTCTTTGTAGTGACAAGAAACTGGAAATTGAATGGATGCCCATCAATTGGAGAATGGCTGAATAAGTTGTGGTATATGAATGTTACAGAATATTATTGTTCTATCACAAATGACCAGCAGGATGAATACAGAGAGGCTTGGGGAGACATATGAATTGGTGCTAAGTGAAATGAGCAGAATCAGGAGATCATTGTACACACAATTCTGATGGATGTAACTCTCTTCAACATCAATGAGATGATTCAGACCAATTCCAATGGTCTTGTGATCAAAAGAGCCATCATCACCCTGAGAGAGGACTGTGGGAATTGAGTATGGTTCACAACATAGCATTCTCACTCTTTTTGTTGTTATTTGCTTGCATTTTATTTTCTTCATCATTTTCTTTTCTGGTGTGATTTGATTTTTCTTGTACACCAAGATAATTATATAAATATGTATACATATGTTGGATTTAACATATTTCTACCATGTTTAACATATATTGGACTAATTGCCATCTAGGGGAGGGAGGTGGGAGAAAGGAGGAATTTGGAACACAAGGTTTTGCAAGGGCAAATGTTGCAGAATTATCTATGGATATGTTTTTTTTTTAAATTTTATTTTATTTAATAATAACTTTGTATTGACAGAATCCATGCCAGGGTAATTTTTTACAACATTATCGCTTGCACTCGCTTATGTTTCGTTTTTTTCCCCTCCCTCCCTCCACCCCTCCCAAGATGGCAAGCAGTCCTATATATGTTAAATATGTTGCAGTATATATAGATATGTTTTAAAAAATAAAAAGCTTTAATTAAAAAAAAGACTTGGGAGTCAGAAAGATCTGAGCTTTGTGATCACAGCAAGTTAGTTAACTTCTCTGTTTCTCAGTGTTTCCATTTATAAAGTGGGTATAATAATAGCACTTACTTCATCAGAATAAAATGAGATATTTGTAAAGCACTTAGTGAACCTTACAGCATTATATAGATGCAAGCCATTCTCAGTAGTCCATAGTCACCATGCCTTCAGTGCTGAGTACAAGCAATGTTAATTGAACAGTATAAAGGTGTGCTTGTTTAATAATAGATCTCTCAGGAAAAAAAATAAAGAATACATACATTTTAGAATTTAATCTGAATTGTTAACACTTTCTTAAGTGTAGATCCATTCAAAGAGATAATGAGCCTGAGCCTGATTTTGTGGTGAGATTACCTACACTTGACATATATATGCTCACACTGAAAATTTCACAAAAGGTTCTTGCAAACTAGTTAGAGCTGTCTCCAGCACACTTCATAATATATGATCACTGAGATCCTTTCCAATATTCTAATGACTTTGGAGCTATACATCTTAATTAACTACATAGCCATTCTATAGAAATTTATGACAAGGGATAACATATGTCTGATGGTTCTATGCTCAGAAAGTACTGGGCATTACAGTAAATTACATCAGTCTTCTGTAGATTTCCATTGTCAAATTCAAAAGACAGTTGGGATATTTTAGCTATAATTATCTGTTTAATGATTTTAATTTGCTGCCTCATTTTATTAGTAGAGATATGAATTTAGTTTTTAGATATTTCAAAGGTTTTATGAAGATTGTCATTATCTAGTTTTGAGTATTTGAGTGTTTATCTCTATTTAAACTTTATACCTGTTGTTATAAAAGCCTTGAAAAATTTTGTATTTATAGTGAATGTGTTTTGTCTATATACACTGAATTCACCCTAATCTACAAAATGTATAAACAAAACCAAAGTTCAATCAATCCTGTTTTCTGTTTTTGTTTGTTGGGGGTTCATGAAGTTTTACAGCATGGTGCTGTGGAAAGAACAGTTGATCTGGAATGAATTCAATTTAATTCATTGAACATTTATTAAGTGCTTACTATGTGCCCAGGCACTGTGGTAAGCCCTGGAGATACAAATAAGAAAAAGGTAGTTTTTCTTCTTAAGGAATTTATAATCTAATAGGGGAAGACAATACACCAAAAGAAATTGAAAGTTGGGAGGGGAAAGCAGGAATTAGGTAGTTGTTGAATATCAAAAATTAGGTAGTTGTTGGGTATCAAAAATTGAGACAATCTGCATGATGATGAGATTTCAGATGATATTTATTTTGGGGGAGGAATGATGTTCGAAGGAGTTGAAATCAAGTGAAAATGGAGTTTTACTTGGGCCATGGAGATTTAGATTCAGATCATCTCCTGACACTGACTACTTTGGACAAGTGGCTTAAATTCCCTGGGTTTTAATATCCTCACCTGTAAAATGAGGAGGTGGAACTAAGTGGCCTTTGAGGTCCTTTACAGGAAATGTAATATATTTGACAAATCCACTCATTTTTTTCAAAACAAAACTCAGAGTTGTTGCTTATATATTTCTAAATCATTCCTGCAGAAGTATAAACCTTGTTTAATTTTATGATGAATTACCTGCATTATAATTACATGTTTATAATTTTTGCTATAGACAAAAAATGTCTTATGTGTGCAAGTATGGTTCTTGAGTATGATAATTTTATGGCAAGGTATATATTAACTCCCGTATATATATGGGATAAAAAGTGACAAGAAAAAGGTAACAAGACATGAAAAATCTTTGCTAAGACTTGAGGTATTGATTACCTTGCCTGTTGTTACTTCTGAGGTCTTTTCCAGTTCTAAGACTGTATGATTATAAAGGATGGGTCACTGAGAGCAGGTGAGAAAGGATTAGAAATTCAATTAGTCCAAAAGAAGTAGGTGCTCTAAGTTCTATAACTCCCACATGGATCTAATTAAGAGATCTATAGTCTCCAGAAATTAGGAGGTGATAGTCCTTGTGTAGACTGCTCTAGTCAGACCACATCTGGAATATTGTATTTGACTCAGGGTGCTACTTTGTGGGAAGGACACAGAAAGTGCAAGAGGGTAAATAGGATGGCAAAGAGCTTAATAAATGATTATTGATTGATTGATTGGCAAGTTGCAGGAATTAGTTCTGTATAGTCTGAGTAAAAAATGATCTGCACAGAAAAGTATAGAATTCTTCAAGAATATGAAGAGCTCAAAGTTCATATGGAAAAACAAAAGGTCAAGAATTTAAAGGGAATTAATGAAAAAAAAAATCAAATGAAGGTGGCCTAGCTGTACTAGATCTAAAATTATATTATAAAGCAGCGGTTACTAAAACCATCTGGTATTGGCTAAGAAATAGAGTAGTTGATCAATGGAATAGGTTAGATTCAAAGGCCAAAACAGCCAATAACTTTAATAATCTAGTGTTTGACAACTCCAAAGACTTCAGTTTTTGGGATAAGAACGCATTATTTGACAAAAATTGCTGGAAAACTGGAAATTAGTATGGCAGAAACTAGACATTGACCCACACTTAACACCATATACCAAGATAAGATCAAAATGGGTTCATGATCTAGGCATAAAGAATGAGATTTATAAATAAATTGGAAGAGCATAGGATAGTTTACCTCTCAGACCTGTGGAAGAGGAAGGAATTTATGACCAAAGAAGAACTAGAGATCACTACTGACCACAAAATAGAAAATGTTGATTATATCAAATTGAGACGTTTTTGTACAAACAAAATTAATGCAGACAAGATTAGAAGGGAAACAGTAAACTGGGAAAACATTATTACAGGCAAAGGTTCTGATAAAGGTTCCAAAATATATAGAGAATTGATTCTAATTTATAAGAAATCAATCCATTCTCCAACTGACAAATAGTCAAAGAATATGGACAGACAATTCTCAAATGAAGAAATTGAAACTATTTATAGACATATGAAAATATGCTCCAAATCATTATTAATCAGAGAAATGCAAATTAAGACAACTCTGAGATACCACTACACACCTGTCAGACTGGCTAGAATGACAGGGAAAGATAATGCGGAATGTTGGAGGGGATGTGGGAAAACAGGGACACTGATACATTGTTGGTGGAATTGTGAACACATCCAGCCATTCTGGAGAGCAATTTGGAACTGTGCTCAAAAAGTTATCAAACTGTGCATACCCTTTGATCCAGGAGTGTTTCTACTGGGCTTATACCCCAAAGAGATACTAAAGAAGGGAAAGGGACCTGTATGTGCCAAAATGTTTGTGGCAGCCCTGTTTGTAGTGGCTAGAAGCTGGAAAATGAATGGATGCCCATCAATTGGAGAATGGTTGAGTAAATTGTGGTATATGAACGTTATGGAATATTATTGTTCTGTAAGAAATGATCAGCAGGATGAATACAGAGAGGACTAGCAAGACTTACATGAACTGATGCTAAGTGAAATGAGCAGAACCAGGAGATCATTATATACCTCAACAATGATATTGTATGAGGATGTATTCTAATGGAAGTGGATTTCTTCCACAAAGAGATCTAACTCAGTTTCAACTGATCAAGGATGGCCAGAAGCAGTTATACCCAAAGAAAGAACACTGGGAAATGAATGTAAATTGCTTGCATTTTTGTTTTTCTTCCTGGGTTATTTTTATCTTCTGAATCCAATTCTCCCTGTGCAACAAGAGAACTGTTCGGTTCTGCACACATATATTATATCCAGGATATACTGTAACCTATTTAACATGTACAGGACTGCTTGCCATCTGAGGGAGGGGGTGGAGGGAGAGAGGGGAAAAATCGGAACAGAAGTGAATGTAAGGGATAATGTTGTAAAAAATTACCCTGGCATGGGTTCTGTCAATAAAAAGTTATTAAAAAAAAAGAATATGAAGAGCTGTCACATAAACAGAAAACTAGTTGTTTTCAATTCAATCCAGATTGCAAAATGAAGAGCTATGGAATTTCCAAGAGAGATTTAATTAGGTTCAATATAAAGAAAATCAATCCTTCTCTGATAGCTTCTTTTAATTTTTTTATTTTGTAATTTTTAAAATTATAGTTTTTTTTTAATTTTCAAAAGATATACATGGATCATTTTTGACATTTACCCCTACAAAACCTTTTGTTCTTATTTTTAATCAGCCTTTCCACCCACTTTCTCCCCCAGCTAGTAAGTGATCCAATATATGTTAAACATGTGCTATTCCTCTATACATATTTCCACAAATATTATGCTGCACAAGAAAAATCAGATTCAAAAAGAAGAAAAATGACAAAGAAAAAATGCAAGCAAACACAACAAAAAGAATGAAAATACTATGTTCTGGTCCACATTCAGTTCCCACTGTCCTCTCTCTGAGGGCAGATGGCTATAATGATCTCCTGCGTCAGCTCATTTCACTTAGCATCAGTTCATGTAAGTCTCTCCAGGCCTCTCTGAAATCATCCTGATCATTTCTTATAGAAAAAATAATATTCCATAACATTCATATACCATAACTTGTTCAGCCATTCTCCAATTTACAGGCTTCCATTCAGTTTCCAGTTTCTTGCCACAACACAAAGGACATTTTTGCACATGTGGATCCCTTTCCCTCCTTTATGATCTATTTAGGATACAAGCTCAGGAGATACATTGCTGGATCAAAGAGAATGCACAGTGTGATAACCCTTTGGGCATAGTTCCACATTGCTCTCCAGAATGATTGGATTCATTCACAGTTCCACCAACAATGTATTAGTGTCCCAGTCTTCCCATATCTCCTCCAACATTTGTCATCTTTTCTGTCATTTTAGCCAATCTGAGAGGAATTTAGTGATACCTCAGGGTTGTCTTAATTTGCATTTCTCTGATCAATAGTGATTTAGAGCACCTTTTCATATGACTAGAAATGGTTTTAATTTCTTCATCTGAAAATTGCCTGCTCATATCTTTGACCATTTATCAATTGAAGAATGGCTTGAATTCTTATAAATTAGAATCAATTCTCTATATATTTTAGAAATGAGGCCTTTATCAGAATCCTTAAAGGTAACAATGGTTTCCCAATTTATTGCTTATGATCTTGTCTGCATTAGTTTTGTTTTTACAAAATCTTTTTAACTTAATATAATAAAAATTAGCCATTTTACATTCAATAATGTACTCAAGATCTTTTTTGACCACAAATTCCTTTCTTCTCTATAGATCTGAGAGGTTAAACTATCCTTTGTCCTTCTAATTTACTTATAATATTATTCTTTATGTCTAAATCATGAACCCATTTCAATCTTATCTTGGTATAGGATGTTAGGTATATGTCGATGCGTAGTTTCTGCCATACTAATTTCCAATTTTCCCAGCAGTTTTTGTCAAATATTCTGTTTTTATCCCAAAAGCTGGGGCCTTTGGATTTGTCAAACATTAGATTACTATAGTTATTGACTATTTTGCCTTATAATTCTAACCTATTCCATTGATTGACTACTCCATTTCTTAACCATTACCAAATGGTTTTGATGACTGCTGCTTTATAATATAATTATAGATCTGCAACAACTAAGCCACCTTCATTTGTAATTTTTTCATTAATTCCCTTTATATTCCTAAACTTTTGTTCTTCCAGATGAATTTTGTAATTATTTTTATATATCTGTAAAGTAGTTTCTTGAGAGTTTGAGTAAGAACACTGAATAAGTAGATTAATTTAGGTAGTATTGTTATTTTTATTATATTAGCTCAGCCTACCAATGAACACTTGATATTTTTTCAAGAGATTAGATCTGACTTTATTTTTTGTAGAAAGTGTTTTGTAATTGTATTCACATTTAGTTCTGGACTTTGCCTTAGCAGGTAGACTCCTGAATATTTTATATTATCTACATTTATTTTAAATGGAATTTTTCTTTGTATCTCTTGCTACTGAAGTTTGTTGGTATTATATAAACATGTTGATGATTGATGTGGATTTATTTTGTATCCTGTAACTTTCCTAAAATTGTGAATTGTTTCTAGTAGTTTTTTAGTTGATTATCTGGGATTCTTTAAGTATACCATCATATCATCAGCAAAAAGGGATAATTTGGTTTCCTCCCTACTTATTCTAATTCCTTTAGCTCTCTTTTTCTTCTCTTATTGCCAAAGTTAACACTTCTAATGCAAGATTGAATAGCAATGGTAATAGTGGGCAACCTTGTTTCCCTGATCTTATTGGAAATGGTTCTAGATTATCCCCATTACATATGATGTTTGCAAATGACTTTAAATAGATGCTATTGATCATTTTAAGGAAAACTTCATTATTTCCTATACTGTCTCATGTTTTTAATAGGAATGGGTGTTGGATTTTGTCAGTGATTTTTCTGCATCTATTGAGATAATCATATGATTTTTGTTAGTTTGATTATTGACATAGTGAATTATGCTAATGGTTTTTCTAATATTGAACCAGCCTTGCATTCTTAGTATAAATTCTACTTAGTCATGGTATATCATCCTAAGGATAACTTACTGTAATCTCTTAGCTAATATTTTATTTAAGATTTTTGCTTCAAAATAATTGTTTGGACATGTATACATATATTATATTTAACTTCTACTCCAACATATTTAACATGTATTGGTCAACCTGCCATCTGGGGAAAGGGGTGGGGGGAAGGAGAGGAAAAATTGGAATAAAAGGTCTTGCAATTGTCAATGCTGAAAAATTACCTATGCATATATCTTGTAAATAAAAAGCTATAATATTTTTTTTTTTTTGCGTCAACATTCTTTAGGGAAGTTTGTCTATAATTTTCTTTTTCCATTTCGACCCTGCCTAGTTTATGTAGCAGCACCATGTCTGTATCATAAAAAGAATTTAGTAGGATTCTTTCTTTCCCTATTTTTCCAAATAGTTTGAATAGTATTGGAATTACTTGTTTTTTAAATGTTTGGTAGAAGTCACACATAAATCCATCTGGCCCTGGAGATTTTTTCTAGCTTGTTCAATTACTTTTTCTTAAAATGGGACTTTCTAAATCATTTATTTCTTCTATTAATCTATGCAATCTATATGTTTGTAAGTTGTAATGTCCAGGCTAGCTTTCTGGAGGATCTCTGGACTGGCCTCTGTCTTTAGGTGGAGAAGTGATGAAGGCAGAAGGGCCACCATAAGGCTGGTCAAAGATGAAGTCTGGAATCTGGACTCTGGAGCCTGAAGTCTTCTCAGTGTCTGTGACTGAGGCTGAGAGGGTTTTTCTGTGTCTGAGATTCCCTACAATACACTGAGATGCACAATCATTACATCACCATATCACATTAGAGAACCATTATCTCACACTGAGTAGGTGCTTAGCTATAAGTACCCTGCTGTCCTTGATTCAAGTACATCTTTTCAGAGTTCCTCCTTTCTTTTGTTTTAGAACACAGGTGGTCAAGCCCTCCCTGACTTCTTGGGAAGGGAGGTCAAAACACCAAAAAGGATGTGGAGAGCCAAACCAGATATTGTTAGCAGGTTTCCTCTGGGCTGAAGGATAATTGAAACAGGTGTAATCCATCAGCATGGAAGATATTACACAAGCACATAATAATATAGCACAGGTTAATAGTGATGTAACAAACTACATGAATCAACTTGAGGAATTATACATGTCCACAAATCCTAGAAGGAGGGTATATAAATAACAATCACACATACACCTCCTTCAACAGCCATGAGATAGTCCAAAACCAATCTATTGTCCATTATTTCTGGAATACAATGATTCCTGCAAGTTTTAAAGTCCTGCAACAATCTCATCATGTGTCAGGGAATCCAATGATTCCTGCTAGTTTTGAAGTCCTGCAGGAGTCTCATTAACCTTTTTTTTTTTTTTTTTTTTTTTTATGTTTATGAGTCAATTGCCATATACATAGAGTTAACTGCCAATATTGTCAGAGATGGAACCACCCGATGTTTCTTGTGTCTTCTCCTTCGTTTCAAGGGTCTGCTTCATCTCTCTCCAATAGACAAGGCGAATATGGCTTGTTGGCAACCTATCTCATTCCTTCTTTATCTGTAGAGACACAAGCAAACCCTCCCTCCCAAGCAGTTAACCTATCTGGTCCCTTCCATTCATCACTTTCTGGGTCTCTCCACATCACCTGGAGATTATCCAAAGCTAGTGGAGCTGCTCACACTGGACACTGCCTTTCTAATGGGTTATAAAACCTGTCTGCTGGAGCCAGTGCATCTTTATCAAAAATCAAAAATTAATTATCTAAAGAACTAAATTTAGAAGTTCTCTAGGGTTACCCGTGGCTCCCCCTTTCTTTTGTTTTTGGAGGAGTGTCTTAATATCTCTATTTCTCATCTCTACTATTGCCTGTCTTTGAGGGTTAAAAGGGTATGCTAGTGGGGTGTAAAATCTCATACTGTGCACAAAAATGTGCAATATGTTTAGAAGTATATGTAGGTCTATTATCTGTTTTATTGCTTGTGGCACACCCATAATTACAAAAGCTTGTATAAGGAATTCAGTGACCACAGGGGCTGGGGCTGATGATATCACTCCCTCCTACTCCTCCTCCTCTCTCCAACCAAGAAGGAGAAATTGAGGGAGGAGGGTCAGGTAATGGGGAATGCCCTAAGGGCATTTGCTGGAGTGTAACTGAGCTGTGAAAGTGACAAGTGCCACACCCTTTAAGTTCATCAATAAATTGTCCAATTCTCCATGCTTTTCTGCTGCTTTGTCTGTACTGTCCCCCTCCAGCTCTTTCTCCTTACACTTCCTTATCTGGCTGTCTACTTTAAAATTTTTTCCTTTTTTTTTTTTAGAACTTGTGGGATTCTTTAAAGCCAATTGTATTATATTGTACATAAAGAATATTTCCTCAGGAATTGAATCAGGACCCATAGCTTCGTAATGTGTGGTTCAGAAATGGTGAGGGGTCACCATTTAATAAAAAAAGCTGGAGAGATCTCTAGATGCAAAGCAAAGTTTATTATGCTTTCTGGAGAGAAGAGCATCCCACCCATGGAGCAGACAATCAAGGGGAAGAAGCACCTTCTGGGGCAGGGTTAACACTTTTAATCCCTAATGCAAATACCCCCTCCCACCATTGACCCTCATCATCATTGGCTGAGGAACTTACATTCTAAACACAGGAACTACCCAAGAAATTGAACTTGACCAATAAGTACATAGTTGCCCATAACTGAAATAGGGAGAAAATGATGTCATGTGAGGATAGCAGGAAGGGGACTTAACTATGCCCTTGGATCAATGCTCAAAGTCCTTCAGGCCTACTCAAACTCTGAAGTAGATGAAGCCTTACTAGATTTTCACAACTGTCTTGAAAGATCTCACCTCATCTCATTCAGTAATATTCAATTAGTTACTCTCCCACTATTTCCCATATATCTGGCTTTAATTTTTCTTCCTTAGATAACCAAGGAGATGTGCACTCTAATATATTTAAAAGTCCAGTGATCTGCTTCCAAGTTACCAACAAACCTTACTTTTTTGTTAACCTAACTATGCATTCTACACATTTCCCTTGGAGTGGTGAAGGCTCTTTTCTTAGTATTTGCCCCATTTCAGCTGAAAAATGAAAGTGACTAGTTTAGCATCTGGAGATGATCTGCTTTTAGTGTTCTCAGTTTGAAATCTGTTCTTCTCTTTCTCCTTAAAAACTATCTATAATCAAGAGTTTTTTTTTGTTTTTTTGCTCATTTAAAAAAAAAAAAGTTGAAGTCTGCTTTTAGGAGAAAGGGGAGATTGTCCAAGGTTCCTCTATAGGCAACAGTGGCTGCATTAGGTAGGTGCTGACTAACTTCCAGTGCTGGATGATTGTGGCCAGGTCCCACATTATTCTGGGGTTCAGGGGCTCACTATTTTCCTTTTGTATTTGAATTGGATATCTTACAGCTAATCAGCTGATCTACTGGCTTACAACCAGGACAAAGTAGCCAACACTGCTGTACTTTCTTCCGATTATATTCCCCAATGTGTGGGGTCCACACAGCCCTGGGTCTTTGCATTGTGCTTGAGCTTGGCTCCTCCTTCTGTGCCTTATTGAAATAAGTTTTTCCATATTATCTTCTGCTTGAAATTTGTTACACTCCAAATATTTGTGGGTTCTGTCACTCCAAAAACAGTTCAGAGACTTGATTGTGTTGATCTGAGCATATCAGGGGGAGCCTCAGATAAAGATGTGTCTCCTCTCTGCCATCTTGATTCTGGCCCCTCTGATGCCTTCTCATAGAAGATAAGTGACTGGGGGCTATTAAAGTTGATGTTTAAGGTGGATTTTATCATGATACAAAGGTTTCAAACCTGGTTCTGGAAACATTTTGTGTTTTCTTTCTTTTTTCACCCCTCAGAGGCTAATAGCTAGGAACTAATAATAATAATAATAATGGCAGCAGGTAGGAAAATTCATTTTATAAGCAGCAATTTAATTCTTTGTACTTGAAATTTAAGATTCTTTTCCAGTGACCAGTATGTGGATATCCTATTAGAAGAAGTAAATCCTATGAATTTTGACATTCTCATTGTTAGTTTAAATAAGAAGAAAAAATTGAGACTAAATGGAAGAATGAATCACAGGACCTACTGAGAAAGAAAAATAAAGATGATAGAGATGTTTCCAAAAGCAACATTAAGTATCATGTTATGGAATACCTGGTCACTTTGTATTATAATGTTCATAAGCATCTGTAAAAATACCAATATAAAGAAAATGTCATGAAGCAGCTACATCACTTGCAGAGAATGAGATAGTTGAGAAAAGGAGACCTTAAGAAGATCCTCCAAACTAAATCAAAATATATAATTTAATACTTGGTGACTTTAGCCTGGATATAGGCAAAAGGAAAAAAAAAAAAAGAAAAATATGTGTGATTTCATAGTTCAGGAGTAAAAAAAGAAGGGAAACTTGTAAATTATATATAAGCTTTCATATATATATACATATATATATATATTATCATGAATATTTCTTCAAGAACAGTCAGGAGATGCTGAATATATTGACTACCAAATAATATCACAAAAATGAAATTGACAATTTAAAAAATAAAAAAGCTATTGAAATAGTTTATTTTTTCCATGACCTATATTTCCCAATATATTCCCAGAAATATATCTTCTCCCATAGAACCATCTGGTATAACAAGAAATAAAAATGAGAAGGAAAAAAGATTAGTAAAACAAAAAAGTGTGTAGTATTCCATACTTATAATCCTCAACCTCTGCAAAGGAGGGTTTCTTTTGAGACAAAAACAGTGTTCAGTTTCAGTTGTTCTGCTGTCAAGTTTTTCGAATTTGCATTGGAAAAGTCACCAGGTATATTGTTTTCCTGATTGCTGCTTCTTTCACTTTCCTTCAGTTTATGAACATTTTCACTGTCTTTCTGGATTGATACAATTATATATTTCTCAGAGCAGTATAATACTCTATTGCTCATGTATCACAGCTTGTTTAGCTACTCTTCCACTAATACACATCTACTTTGTTTTCAAATCTTTGGTCCAACAAAAAAATGCCATTGTAAATAAGTTGATATTTATAATACCTTTCTGTGGCATTTACCTTCTTGGTGTAGCTTGCATCAGCATTATTATTTTGATGCTTTATTAAATAGGAAACAGTTGGTTCCTGAATTTCATTTAGAAAATTACACAGTGCTTTTCATAACCCTAAACTTGTCTCTAAAACAAACTTCTATATGAGTGTAACACTTAGTCATGCTCTCTGAAGAATTAAAAGTTTTTTGTTGTTGTTTTGTTTTGTTTTTGCTAAAACCCCTAGATGGAACCAAAAATATGACTAAAATGACTCAATAAGGTTAAACTGCATATAGAACATTGTAAATCAAGAAGATATGAATTAATATCCTGTCTCAGACATTTACTGGCTTTGTGACTCTGGGGAAGTCACTTTGCCGCTATTTGCCTCAGTTTCTTCATTTGTAAAATTGAGATTAATAATAGCACCTGCTTTACAAGGTTGTTGTGAGGATCAAATGAGTTAAAATTGCAAACATCAAGTGCTACGTAAATGCTAGCTTAAAAAGTAAAATCTCAATTTCCCTAGAAAGCAATTGAAAAATTTATACTGTGTTATCAGCAAGAATTATACAGGAGAAATTGTCAAAAAGCTAACATGAGGGAAATGTATGTTATACTAAGGATTCTTTTCAGACATGGGTTTAATTATGTGATTGGTAACATCCCTTATTTGCAAATATCTATATTTTGTCAGTGAAGTAAAACCAAAAAAATGAGGTGGTTACTAATATAATGAGTAAGAGACGAGCAATTCAGGTCCTCTCTGGTTCCCAGTAGGATCAGTAGAACTGTAGCGGATTCATGAAGGGACATGGAAAAAACATACATAGAATGAAAAGGTGTGAATGGTTTGGGATCTGCACTTTTAAAGGTAGTCCCTACATTTATGGGCCACAGAATCACTGAGGTTTCCAAGGAAAGAAAAACTTCCTATCATTTTAAGCTGCCAAGTGAGATGGTCTAAAGGTAACTAGGTGATGCAGTGGATAGAGTACCAGTCAGGACTGAGGAATTGAGTTCAGATCCAGTCTCAAACACTAGACACTTACTAATTAGGACTGGCTTAAAAAAAAAGAAAAAGAAAAAAGTGAGATGGACTGCCTTTGAAGTTCAGAAGTTTTCTACCATCAAAAGACCTTAAGTAGACCTTGTATGATCATATGTTCAAAGATCTAGAGAAGGGGGTCACCTAGATCTTTCTTGTTCTATGGATGAGGAAGCTGAAGACTAGGAGATTAGAGTGATTTGTTATTATTCATAATAATCATCAAAGGCAGAATAGGAATCCAGATCTTCTAATTCCAAAGTTAGTTGATTTGTAGTATGCTAGAGATGTTTTATCAGTTCAGATATGGTTGAATTAGATAGTCTCTGAGTTTTCTTCTAAATCTAAGACTGCCATTTTTTAAAATG